>NW_022196896.1:121126077-121141495 GCF_008632895.1 Mastomys coucha
GCAGGAGGCTGACTTTCCTTGAAGTTTTCACCTCAAATACCGCCATCACGCAGGTGTCCGTGGCAATATGATGCTAGAAAACTGCTAGAAAAGGCAGAACCAGGATGGATCTCCTGGTGGAAATCAGTCTGGTGGTTCCGCAGAAAATTTGACATAGTACTATTTGAGGACCCAACTATACTACTCCTGGGCATATACCCAGAAGATGCTCCAACATGTAATAAGGACATATGATCCACTATGTTCACAGCAGCCATATTCATAATAGCTAGAAGTTGGAAACAACCCAGATGTCCCTCAACAGAGGAATGGATACAGAGAATGTGGTACATTCACACAATGGAATACCACTCAGCTACTAAAAACAATGACTTCATGAAATTCACAGGCAAAGGGATGGAACTTGAAAATATCATCCTGAGTGAGGTAACTCAGTCACTAAAGAATGTACACAGTATGTACTCACTGATAAGTGGCTATTAGCCCCAATGTTCAGATTAGCCCAAGATTCAATTCATAGGCCATAAGAAGCCCAAGAAAAAGGAAGACCAAAGTATTGTTCTGCTTTTAATGCAGGTTGTTTATGGTTATGTGTGTATAAGAAACAATTGGAAGCCAGCTCCTGTCCTTTTAAGAAGGGGAAAAAATTCCTAAGTAATGTAAAGTAATAATGAACATGATACATTGTGATGACCAGAAGTTTGATAAGGAGTAACATGTTGCTTTACATAGGATTGCTGAAAAAAATCGAACCAATAGAAAAGATATGTGTTTTCTAGAAGTGGAATTATTAGTAGATAGTGGATGATAGTCCAACATTACAATGTTCTGTGAGTCGGAGAACCCAACATAAAACTAGATACTTCCCTCATTTGTCTGGAACCTCTTCTTGGAAGCCCTCCATAGAGATACCATGTTTAGTTAACTCTAGTGAGAGTGTGATGTTGGTAAGGAATGGCATCAGGTAGACATGCACTTTCAAGTGAAACAAAGGTAGTTAGCGAAAGTTCTACTGCAGACTGGATGCTCATTGAAAGATTCACCTCCATACCAAGAATATCTTTACAAATATATGGAAAGCATATCTGTCTGGGTTTATTTTAAATGCTATAATTATTATAAGAATAACAATCACATTTAAATCAAGAGAGAATTCTATAGGTAATGGCGAAAGATAAGGAATCATGTTTTTATTTTATTATTGGTTTAATAAACAGATTTCTGGCAAATTATTTCAACATTTCCTTTTATAATTTAAAGATAATTATGGAGGATAGAATAACAATAAGGATGTCTATAAAAGTCATAAGAAACCATACAGTTAATATCTACTTTACAATACACTTAAGTTCACTTATAAATATACATAGATAAATTAAAATTTCCCATTTAGGCAGAAAATGGTCCCACCAAGCATCAAATATCTTAGTTAAAAAGTAAATAAATAAAAATTACATGTGTCAAGTTCTCTTTTGAGTTGTTGATTAGAATTTTCCAAGAAACTATCATGATATTACAGTATATTTCTATCACCATCCACTGCCCCTCAGGAATGGGAGGTAACCCCTTATTGAGGAAGACACTATTCATTTCAAACAGGGCCTAGAAATTCCTGAGCTGAAACTGACCAGAAACAAAACCATGTTCCTGAGCTCTCCTGGCACCCAACAACACCATGTATATTGTCTCTTGTCTTAGGGTTTCTATAGCTATGAAAGGACACCATGACCACAGCATCTTTTATAAGAGAAAATGTTTAATTAAGGTTGGCTCACAGTTTCAGAGGTCTAGTCAATATCAGCATGATGGTAAAATGGTAACATGATGGAAACATTGTAGCATGAAGGCAGACATGATGCTAGAAAACTGGCTGAGAGTTCTACATCTTTATCTAAAGGCAGCAGCAGGAGACTACCACAGTAGACCTAGCTTGAGTATAGGAGAGCTCAAAGCCTGTCTCCTGTGACCTTCTTCCTCCAGCAAAACCATACCACCTATTCCAGGAAAGGCTACACCTCCTAATAGTGCTACTCCTTTTGAGCCCGTAAGGACCATTTTCTTTCAAACCACTACCTACATTTCCAGGGGGAAAGAAACATCAATCCTCTTAAGTTATTGTCTCCATGAAACAGCAACCACCAGCATGGCTGACAAGCGTAAAGATAAAATAGTGACAAGCATCGTTCAGTAGGAACGAACATCTCTAATTAGACTTAAGACAAGAATTGAATTGTGACTAGTCCTAGAAACCTAGCCAAGTACCTTGTTGTAGATCTTGTAGAAGAACCTAAATATACACTTTTTCTAAGCCAGAAGGGTCCTGGTCTACACACACATATTTGTCCATAGACCCAGAGTTATGTATAGTCCTGACCCAACATCAATGAAACTTCTCTTTGCAACAAATCAACCATCACAGAAAAGCACAATCAATCAAGAAGCTGGTTTGGACCTCAGCTCCAACAAATACATCTACAATAACACAACTTTGGCATCTATGATTCAGGGAGCTGTGTGGAAGAGAGGGTAGAAAACTTGTAAGAGCCAGAAGAAACAGGAAGCTTGCGAGGAGATTCCGTTCCCTATAAATTTCCAAAGTTGCACCCATGAAATTTTGCCATCATTTGTATAAACCTAACCTGAGCAAGGACAACATAAATATACAGAAGTGAGGAAAGGTCTGTGAACGACAGACCACTAAAGAAACGCTGAAAGCTGGAGAAATAACCTCCCCCAGGGTAGAGCACAACAATTAGTTACCATTAACAAATTGCTAGCCCTGAAAACATATATACAAATAGCATTTTAAGTACTTTTAGATAAATAGTTAATGAAATGATTTCTTATGAGTTTTCAGACTGTTTTTCACTGTTACTTTTCCCTCCCTTCCTTCTGTATTTATTTCCATACCCGTGCTGCACACCATTTTCCCTTTCGCAGATCGGATCCTCTGTAGTCTGTAACTCCCCATCTACTAATCATTCTCTTCCCTGGCAATAAACCCATCTTACCTTTCTGATTTCTGTATTTACTCTGGGATCTGTACACACATTTGAAGACGTGGAGCTGAAAGCCTCAGATGAGAAAGAGCTTGTGGCGTTTGTTGTTTTCAGCCTAGGTCACCTTACTCAGCTAATAGACATTTAGACTGTTTTCTTTTCCCAGCTATTGTGAATAGAGCACCAGTGAAAACACTGAGAAAATATTGGTGAGGTCAGAAGTAAAGTCCTGTGGACATAGGAAAGGAGTAGTATAAGACATGTGGGAGATTTATTTTCAATGTATTGATAATACAGCTGGGATCTGCCCTAAAGACCCATTTCTAAACAGGTCCACTTCTCTCATCTTTCTTTTCCACTACCTCTGGTGGATGGTAGGCTAGAATGATGGCAAGATCATTTAAAAACCATCATTAAAAGTAGACTTTAAAAAATTAAAGTTATAGTTGGGAGATGAGATGTTGGCCACTGGGAATTAGAAGGAGGTACTGGTAATACTATGAAAATATACTGTTGAGGTTAAGATCTTATGTAACCTTATACATGTAACTACAGGTAAGGATTCCAGAGAGCAGGGTTAGTTTCCACAAGGAGGAACACACCAAATGCTTATTTGATACCAAGTGGATGATCCTGAAAACATATATACAAATAACATACATTATGAGCAGGTTATATTTATGTACTTAGAGATATATATCTGTATTTTGTTACATATATATAAAACAACATTTAACATTAAAAGAGCTGTGGATTTTAAACAGAGCAAAGGATAAAAGGGAAGATTTGGAGAAAGGAAAGGGAAAGGATAATGTAATTATATTGTAATTTCAAAAGAAGTAGTTCAGAACACATTGTATGGGTATATAAATCTTTCAAATAATAAATAAAAATATAAGGATATCAAAACGTTAGTTTGTCCTGCACATATTTTCTACCCAAGATACTTAATTTCACTCATAGAAAATTTGCATGAGAAAGTTCACTGTGAGCCCATTTCCATTCTTCATGGTGTCCTGTTAGAAGACAGGTGTTTTGTCAGAATTTACTGCCTTCAAACTGTAAATCATGAGTGAAAACCTTTGAGTTCTGAATGAACTTTTGGTAAACATCTTATTTAACATGAAAAAGATGTTGTATGGTAAGTCAACAGGAAAACTATTTAAAATTATGTTTTTGTCCCATTTTTTTTTAAATTTAGTATGTAAATGGGAGCTAAATAATGGGGTCAAAAACCAGCAGCCAATAAATTATAATTTCTGAAGCATTTCATAATGCTAAACACCATGTTTTCTAATTTTCATAATTACTGAGTGAATACAGAAATTTGAAACCATAGTTTTTGCTCATTATAAAAGTGTTTTCTGAAGCTTAATTGCTTAAAAGCTTTGAAAATACATACGTGAGAAAGATGGAAAGTATTACAATTGATCAACTATTTTGCATGTGCATATTTTTCTAAACATTGTAGTATATAACTGAAAAATTCTGTTAATTACTCTTTCCTATTTCTATACAGATCATTTAATATATCTTTAAGATTCACTCTCCCTGCTGTGTTCCACAGCACATATACTTATGAAAAGTTCAGAATCTGTTAATATTTTCTTCAAACACAGAACATGTGGCAAAAAATTAAACAAAAGGAAAGAAATAATGGCTAACAAAACATTGCAAAATTTGAGACTCTGTTAATAAGACGCCATCTATAAATGGAGAAATAAAACAATCTTTAGAAGAAAAACAATCATTTTTAATTACAATGTTTCAGAAGACACTTGCTTCATTTATTTTCAGTAAGTTTTTAGTGCCCTCATAATAATTGATAAGCAATATCACATTTTAGCCTCAAAGTTTGTTACTCAAATGTTCCAGAAATATTCATTATCCTGTCTGTTGCACTGGTTTTTGTTTTCTTAATTGGAATGTTGTTGAATTCTCTAATAAAAGATAAAGCAGGCATTTGTCATACTTTATCTCTAAAAATAGTCATGGAGGCTAATAAAAGTATAAAGATTAAATGGAGATCATTGTCTATTATGAATAAGGCTGCCGTGAACATAGTAGAGCACATGTCCTTGGTATATTGTGGAACATCTTTTGAGTTTTGGCCCAGGAGTGGTAGAGCTGGGTTTTTTGGGTAGAACTATTTCCAGTTTTCTGAGGAACCACCAAATCTTTTACCAGAGTAGTTGTAGAACTTTGCAATCCCACCTGCTATGGTAGGGTGTTCCTCTTTCTCCACATCCTCGCCAGCATGTACTGTCACTTGAGTTTCTGGTATTAACCATTCTGATTGGTGGAAGATGGAATCTCAGGGTCATTTGGAATTGCATTACCCTGATGACTAAGGATGTTCAACATTTCTTTAAGTACTTCTTGGTCATTTGAGGTTCCTCTGTTGAGAATTCTCTGTTTAATTCTGTACCCTATTTTTAATTGGGTTACTTGGCTTTTTGGAGTCTTAACTTCTTGAGTTCTTTATATAATTTGGCTATTAGTGAAGATCTTTTCTCAATCTGTAGGTTGCCACCAAAGAGTATACATGGGCTGGTTCAAGGACTGCCTGTCTGGCCTCAGTGAAATTGGATGTGCTTAATCCTGTGGAGACTTGATGTCCCAAGGAGGAGGAATGTCAGGGGGTCATCTTCTCAAAGGTAAAAGGGAAGGAGGATGAGAGCAAGAACTCTGTGGGAGGGGACAGGAAGGGGCAACATTTGGGATGAAAATAAATAAAATAATTAAAATGAGATCTTTGTCATTTCTACATGCTGTTTATGAAATCAGAATTATAAGTGTCAATATCAGTGTTTTCAGAGTTAATTCGTGTGTAATGCAATCAATGTTTCCAACTAAAATCAAGGACAAGACAAAGCTGTCTACTTTCTCCACACCTTTGTAGTATATAGTACTTGAAGTCTTAGCTAGAGCGATAAGACAGACAATTTGTCAGGGATCCAACAAGCTTCACAGCTTGCAGGCAGGAAAACAATCTGGGGAGGTGAAGAATGAAAGTCAAGTAACACCTATTTTCCACGTGCTGGGGCAAAACTTCCAGAGTCTGACCAGATGGTATATTTTTCTTACATTTTCAAACACAGTGAAATTTTGGGAAAAAGTCTTCATGCGGCGATTTCCAGAAAGCTTCAGGGATAGCTACATCAACCCCCACCCCCTGGCAAAGTAGCAAATTACTTCCGACATATACAATAAGAATGAGTTCTATTAAGCCGGGCGTGGTGGTGCATGCCTTTAATCCCAGCACTTGGGAGGCAGAGGCAGGCGGATTTCTGAGTTCGAGGCCAACCTGGTCTACAGAGTGAGTTCCAGGACAGCCAGGGCTACACAGAGAAACCCTGTCTTGAAAAAAACAAAAAAGAAAAAAAAAAGAATGAGTTCTATTAATTGTTAAAACAGTGCTCAGGATAAGAGCCTAAGGAGGGGGTACTTGCGATAAGCATATAAGGATAGGTTTTATTGATGGGGGATGCAAAGTACAAGAGACTTCTTAAATAAGAATGGGTTCTATTCATCGAGAGGCTGAATTGTGGATCAAAGCCGGAACAATGCTCAGGGTAGTGGGGATATTCACAAAAGTTTGCTCCATAGTCAAGGAAAAATATCACCATATTTTTAGACAACATCCACTCCAGCTTTCCAGGTGAGCAGGAATTTGTCGTTTTCTCCCATTGAAGAAAAAACGGTTCCCGTGTCTAATAAGTCTACTTCCTCCAATGATGACTTTAAGATCTATCTCTTACAACTTAAGGAAATCAAGGGGATACAAATTGGAAAAGGTAGAAATCAACCTGTTTTATTTGTAGATAATATGGTATACCTAAGTGACCATAAAAATTCTGCTGGTGAGCTCCTATAGGCGATAAACATCCTTAGCAAAGTAGGTGGATACAAAACTAACTTTCTAAAAATGTAGTTTTCTATATACAAATGACAAATACACCAAAAAAGAAATCAGGAAAACAACACCTTTCACAATAGCCTTAAATAATATAAAATATCTTCAGGATAATTCTCTGGAAGCGAGTAAAAGACTTATCTGATAAATCTTTAAGACACTGAAGAAAGAAATCAAAGAAGATATCAGAAGATGGAAGTAAGTTTGTGGATCAGTAGGATTAGTATCGGAAAAGTGGCCATCCTACCAAAAGCAACCTACTAATTCAGTGCAATTCCTGTCAAAATTCCAACACCATTCTTTACATATCTTGAAAAGTACACTTTCACCTTCAATACAGAAAACAAAAAATCAAGGATAGCTAAAACAATCCTGAATAATAAAAATAGCTGAAGTTGTTGCCATCTTTTATTTTATTTTATTATTTATGATCCCTTAGAAGTCTTTTTATTTTTTAGTGAGTAGCAAACATGGGGTTGATCTGGATGTGAGGAGAGATGAGAAAGGACTAGGAGACTGGGAAGAAGAAAGCAAGGGAAAACTTAGAGGAAAAACTGTACTCAGAGTTTAATTTAGGAGAAAAATCTGTTTTCAATAAAAGGAAAGACAAAAAGGAAAAAAAAAGAAGGGATTGGAACTGGAGAACAGGAGGGACACTGAATATTGGCTTCCTGGGGGATCCCAAGGAGTGTCTCCATGTGTTCATTGCTAAGACATAATTTATTGTATTAAATTCTATTGTTTAATTCTATATTTGTAAGACAGAGCTTTGGTGTGTATTCCAGGCTTGCTTTGAGGTTTTCTTCTTTCTGCTTCAAATTTCCAAGTTCTAGGATTAAAGGTTGTACCACCACACATGCCGACTTGCATTTTTATAGTAATATATTACATAATGGAAACATTTAAACAATTTTTAAGATGTGATTGATGCTTTCTGATGACCGAATCTGAGAATACATTATTTAAAAACCTCTACCTTTATTGTTTTTTGTATGTGTGCTTCTTTTTTTGAAATTCCATATTTATTTATTTTAGGCTATGTGTATGAATGAGTGTTTTGCCAGCATACACGATTTGTTTCATGTGGCTGCTTTGTGCCCTTAGAGTTCAGAAAGGGTATTGGATCTTTTGGAACTAGAGTTACAGACGACTGTCAACCACCATTTGACGCTTGGGAAGTTAATCTGGGGTCTCTGCAAGAACAGTAAGGGTGCATAATTGATGAATCATCTTTCTACCTCACATTTGGTTCGTGGTTTTAGCTCCTTTGGCAAAAATCAAGTGGCCATAGGTTTGTGGGTTCATTTCTGGGTCTTCAATTCTATTCCATTGATCTACCTGCCTGTCACTGTACCAATACCACACAGTTTTTATCACAATTGCTTTGTAGTACAGCTTAAGGTGATTCCACCAGAGGTTCCTTTATTGTTGAGAATAGTTTTGGCTATCGTGGGTTTTTTGTTTTTCCAGATGAATTTGCAAATTGCTCTTTCTAAGTCTGTGAAGAATTGAGTTGGAATTTTGATCGGGATTACATTGAATCTGTAGATTGTTCTCAGCAAGATGGCCATTTTTATTATATCAATCCTGCCAATCCACAAGCATGGGAGATCTTTCCTTCTTCTGAGTTCTTCAATTTCCTTCTTCAGAGACTTGAAGTTTTTGTCAAACAGATCTTTTACTTGCTTGGTTAGAGTCACACCAAGGTATTTTTATATTATTTGGGACTATTGTGAAGGGTGTTGTTTCCCTAATTTCTTTCTCAGCCTATTTATTCTTTGTGTAGAGGAAGGCTTGAGTTAATTTTATATCCAGTTACTTTTGAAGTTGTTTATCAAGGTCACTTAAGTATCCTATCATATCATCAGAAAATAGTGATAATTTGACTTCTTCCTTTCCAATTTGCATCCCTTTGATCTCCTTTTGTTGTCTAATTGCTCTGGCTAGGACTTCACGTACAGTATTGAATAGATAGGGAGAGAGTGGGCAGCCTTGTCTAGTCCCTGATTTTAGTGGGATTGTTTCAAGTTTCTCTCCATTTAGTTTGATGTTGGCTACTGGTCTGCTATATATTGCTTTTACTATGTTTAAGTATGGGCCTTGAATTCCTGATCTTTCCAAGACTTTTATCATGAAGGAATGTTGGATTATGTCAAATGCTTTCTCAGAATCTAATGAGATGATCATATGGTTATTTTCTTTGAGTTTGTTTATATAGTGAATTATGTTGATGGATTTCTGAATATTGAATCATCCCTGCGTCCCTGGGATGAAGCCGACTTGATCATGATGGATGATCGTTTTGATGTGTTCTTGGATTCGGTTGGCAAGAATTTTACTGAGAATTTTATTGAGAATTTTTGCATATATATTCATAAGGGAAATTGGTCTGAAGTTTTCTTTCATTGTTAGGTTTTCGTGTAGTTTAGGTATAAGAGTAATTGTGGCTTCATAGAACAAATTGGGTAGAGTACCTTCTGTTTCTATTTTGTGGAATAGTTTGAGTAGTATTGGAATTAGATCTTCTTTAAAGGTCTGATAAAACTCTGCACTAAACCTATCTGGTCCTGGGCTTTTTTTGGTTAGGACTATTAATGACTGTTTCTATTTCATTAGCAGATATGAGACTGTTTAGATCATTGATCTGATTTTGATTTAAATTTGGTACCTGGTATCTGTCTAGAAAATTGTCCATTTCATCCAGGTTTTCCAGTTTTGTTGAGTATAGGCTTTTGTAGTAGGCTCTCATGATTTTTTGGATTTTCTCAGTATCTGTCATTATGTCTCCCTTTTCATTTCTAATCTTGTTAATTAGGATACTGACTCTGTGTACTCTAGTTAGTCTGGCTAAGGGCTTATTTATTTTGTTGATTTTCTCAAAGAACCAGCTTCTGGTTTGGTTGATTCTTTATATAGTTCTTTTTGTTTCTATTTAGTTGATTTCAGCTCTGAGTTTGACAATTTCCTGCCTTTGACTTCTCTTTGGTGAATTTGCTTTTTTTTGTTCTAGAGCTTTCAGATGTGTTGTCAAATTGCTGGTATATGCTCTCTCCAGTTTCTTTTTGTAAGTCCTAAGAGTTTTCCTCTTAGGACTGCTTTCATTGTATCCCATAAGTTTGTGTATGTTGTGGCTCAATTTCATTAAACTCTAGAAAGTCTTTGATTTCTTTCTTAATCTCTTCCTTAACCAAGTTATCATTGAGTAGAATGTTGTTGAGCTTCCACCTTTATGTGGGCATTCTATTGTTTATGTTGTTATTGAGGTGCAGCCTTAGGCCATGGTGATCTGATAGGTTGCAAGGAATTATTTCATTCTTCTTGTATCTGTTGAGGCCTGATCTGTGACTAATTGCATGGTCAATTTTGGAGAAGGTACCATGAGGTGCTGAGAAGAAGGTATATCCTTTTGTTTTAGGATAAAAAGTTCTATAGATATTTTTTAAATCCATCTGTTTCATAACTTCTGTTAATCTCATTGTGTCCTGGTTTAGTTTCTGTTTCCATGATCTGTCCATTGTAGAGAGTGGGGTGTTGAAATCTCCCGCTATCATTGTGTGCAGTGTAATATGTGTTTTGAGCTTAAGTAAGGTTTCTTTTATTAATGTAGGTGCCCTTGCATTTGGATAATAGAGGTTCAGAATTGAAAGTTCCTCTTGGTGGATCATACCTTTGATGAGTATGAAGTATTCCTCCTTATCTTTTTTGATCACTTTAGTGTGAAAGTTGATTTTATTTGATATTTGAATGGCTACTTCAGCTTTTTTCTTGGGACCATTGGCTTGGAGAATTGTTTTCCAGCCTTGTATTCTGAGGTAGTGTCTGTCTTTATCACTCAGGTAGATTTCCTGTATGAAACAAAATGTTGGGTCTTGTTTATGTACGCAGTCTGATAGTCTATGTCTTTTTATTTGGGAATTGAGTCCATTGATATTAATACATATTAAGGAATGGTAATTGTTACTTCCTGCTATTTTTGTTGTTAGATTTGGAAATTTGGTCATGTGGCTATCTTCTTTTAATTTTGTTGGAAAATTACGTTTTTGCTTTTTCTAGGATGTAGTTTCCCTCCTTGTGTTGAAGTTTTCCATTTATTACCCTTTGGAAAGCTGGATTTGTGGAAAGATATTGTGTAAATGTGGTTTTGTCATGGAATACTTTGGTTTCTCCATCTATGGTAACTGATAGTTTTGTTGGGTATAGTAGCCTGGGCTGGCATTTTTGTTCTCTTAAGGTCTGTATGACATCAACCCAGGATCTTCTAGCTTTCATAGTCTCTGGTGAGAAGTCTGGTGTAATTCTGATTAGCCTGCCTTTATATGTTACTTGAACTTTTTCCCTCACTGCTTTTAGTATTCTTTCTTTGATTTGTGCATTTGGTGTTTTGATGATTTTATGTTATTATGTGGCGGGAGGAATTTCTTTTCTGGTCCAGTCTATTTGGAGTTCTATACGCTTCTTGTATGTTAATGGGCATCTCTTTCTTTAGGTTAGGGAAGTTTTCTTCTATAATTTTGTTGAAGATATTTATTGGCCCTTTAAGTTGGAGGTCTTCACTCTCTTCTATACCTATTATCCTTAGGTTTGGCCTTCTCATTGTGTCCTGGATTTCCTGGATGGTTTGGGTTAGGAACTTTTTGCATTTTGTGTTTTCTTTGACTTTTGTGTCAATGTTTTCTGTGGTATCTTCTGCCCCTGAGATTTTCTCTTCTATCTCTTGCATTCTGTTGGTGATGCTTGCCTCTATGGTTCCTGACTTCTTTCCTAAGATTTCTAATTCCAGAGTTGTCTCTCTTTGTGATTTCTTATCTGTTTCTACTTCCATTTTTAGGTCCTACATGGTTTTGTTTAATTCCTTCACCTTTTTGGTTGTGGTTTCCTGTAACTCATTAAGGAATTTTTGTGTTTCCTTTTTAATGGCTTCTACTTGTTTACTTGTGTTCTCCTGTAATTCTTTAAGGGATTTTTTGCTTCCTCTTGAAGGACTTGAACCTGATTACCTGTGTTCTCCTGTATTTCTTTAAGGGATTTATTCATGCTCTTCTTAAAGTCCTCTATCACCATTGTGATATATGATTTTAGATCCAAATCTTGCTTTCCTGGTGTTTTGGGATATCCAGGACTTCCTGTGGTGGGAGTATTAGGTTCTGATGAAGCCAAGTAGTCTTGGTTTCTGTTGGTAAGATTCTTGCATTTGCCTTTCGCCATCTGTTGATCTCTGGTGTTAGATGTTCTTGCTGTCTCTGGCTGGAGCTTGCTCCTTCTGTGGGTCTGTAAGCCTGTGTCAGCACTTCTGGGAGATCAGCTCTCCTCAGGTAACACCTCCTCCTAGGTGAAGAGGGAGGTAGAAAGGATCCTGCACTGGCTGCCCTGCTGCTTCTGAGGCCTGTGCCTCCTGGCTGGTCCTGCCTTAGAAGGTCAAGGGAGAGAAAATGGAGATCTAACCTGAGTCTCTGGGTTGGAGCACTCCCTGAAGGCAAGCTCTCTGCTTGAGGGGAAGGGGCAGAGAGGGTTGTGGATCTGCAGTACCTCCTCCTAGGTGAAGAGGGAGGTAGAAAGCTCATTACACTTTCAAACACAGTGAAACTTTGGGGAAACTTCACTGTGATTATATTGAACCTCTAAATCATGGATAAAGAAATTATGCTCTTAATAAACCAAGTTTCAATATAGTAACATCTCAAATAATTTTATATATCCTGAGTTTTTAATTTCCTATTTTAGAGCTTTGCTATACAATTAAACATATATATCAATACATGCTAAAACATTTATTATGTATTGCTATGTATGCACATATATTTTCACTTATTATTCATCTAACCATAGAGATACACATATGTTCTATGTAAATTGACCTTATGTTCATCAAACATACAAAAATCATTTATCATGCTTATTTGTTTCATTGTAGAAGTTTTTAATTTTTGTGTGTATGTGTTGGAAAGTGGCCATTTATTAATAGACACATAGTCAAATGAATCTTTTCTGTACACATAAGTTCTTTTTATTTCCCTGGCAATGATTGTAACTCCCATTTCAATTCTGAATAGTAAGAAAGGACCACCCAGAGGCCTGAAACCATGGAATAATAGTTTTTCATCATTAAGGACCTTTTTCATTGGATGAATTTTACTTTGGCCTTTGACTGATTCAGAATGTTAGATTCAATACTTTTTTACTGAAAACTTTTTTGTTAATCATCTCTTTTCTGCATCTACAGAATTCTATATTTCCTTTTTGGTGATATGATGAATTATACTGATTGATTAAAATGTTAGACCAGTTTAACATAGTTAAATAAATTCAAATTGGTAATGACACATTGTTTATAATGTTGAATATAATTTGGTTCATTTGATGATTTAAAAATAGTGTTAATCTACAGCTGGCTTCTCTTTTAATGTCTGTGGTTAATGCCTCAGGGTGTTTTCAATTCATAGGATGAGTTCAGAAGCACTTCCTTGTTTTCAGTTCATTGAAAAGAAAATGCACATCATGAAAGTAATTATTGAACCAAGACATTTGAACTAGGAATTTTCTTTGTTGAAAGCTATTTGGTTGAATGTTACTTTTTAATAGATACTGAACACCAAATTTGTTTTTTCTATTTCAGTCAAGTTTGCATGTGTTACCAGCAATTAATGCATTCCATGCAAGTTTTAAAGAAATATGTATCTAAATAAAACAAAACATATAAACACATACATGTATATATAAAATTATAGAAAAACATATGTAAACATATATATATATATATATGACATTGCCTCATTTTCCTTGGTTATATTGACAAAGGTTGGTAATTTATAGCGATTCATATTATTGGTGAATCTGAATTTATGTAACTGTAATTATTAGCTTTAATTGTCAACTTAATACAATCTCCAGTTTCCTGGTAAAAGAGTTTGGTTTGGTTTGGTCTTTGGGCATGTCTGTGTGGTGTTATGTTAAGTAAATTCATGTGAAAAATCTGGCCCACTCTGAGTGGCTTCATTCCTTAACTACAAGTTCCTAACCAATATTAAAAAGGAGAAAACAAGACATAGGGAAGCAAGGTAGCAGAGATCCATGTGTTTACTTTTTCTCTGATCTTGACTATGGATAGAATGATGTTTACATTTCCTGTGATATTTTATTACAGTAATGTAAGTGAAATCAAAACCTTTTACTGATTTAGAATGCCTTTAACAGTAAAATGTCTTTATCAGGTTCTGGTGGGAAACCAAAAGGAATGGTAAGACCCTTTATTATTTGAGTAAGAAGCCTCTGATAATTGCTTTTCCAACTACTAATAAGCTGTTTCCTACCCTATCACTGTTATTTGTTCTTTTTACCCTTTAATAACTCACAGCTCCTAAGAGCAGTTCTTTATAGCCAGTCAGGGCATATCACTTCAAACTTTTATTTTGCTTGCAATGAATTTTGTTACAATGCAATAGGTTTGAATATGGTTCCCTCATAATCCTTTGTTTTGTTAAACTTCCTGCCCCATCATCTCCTCTGTCTCCCACTCCTACACTGCTTAGACCTTCCCACCCCCAGTATTTCCTGTCCACTTGCATATTAAAACTTTAAAATTTATATGCATGAGCCAATTATTGTAAAATATGTCTATAACACAAACCCTGGGGAGTCAGGGGCAGGAGGATCCAAATACTGAGGTCAATCTTGTCTAAATAATGAGATCCTGTCTTGCATAAGGCCCACAGTATGAAGAAAACAAAATTTTCATCTAATTTATCACATAAATTCTCTGCCCATTATGTTAAAATAATTTCATTCGTTGAAGTGATTATAAATTCTGTTGGTGAGTTTTTAAATGATAGCATAAGTCATTAAATTTAAACATCCAATTCAGCATTTTTATGATGTGAATATGATTAGGCTATACCACCACCACTAGTTCTTGTGTGAACATTGTTTTTATCCAAAATGAATCCTATTATTAGCAACTAATTCCTGTTTGCTTCCTCTAATAATTTGGCATGCTATTTACTACATTTTATCATATTAGATATTACACAAAAAGGATACATGTGATATTACCTTATATTTCTGACATATTTAACTTACTACAATGATTTTTCAAGTTTATAGCATATAATAGTGCCTCAAATATTTTAAAGCATAACACAATTTGTTTATCCATTCTTTAGCTTACATATACATCATTCCTAATTTTGGACTTTTTTGATTAGTGATCACATTTATTTACTACTTTTTAGGTTGAATTTCAATTGAACAAAAGAGTCAAATCAGTGACTCCTGCTGACTCTGCTGAATCACTGAGAAACTTGAAGAACATCCTCAGAGGAGGCTGTACTGTTTTGCACTTCTATCACAATGTCTAGGGTTTCCATTAATACCAGCCTTGCTTATTCTTCTCTGACTTCTGAATTCCCAACTTCCTAGAGAGCACAAAATATGCATATTCTGTGGTTCTGATTTTCATTTTTTTATTTCAAATAATGTTGAGAATCCCTTCCAGTTCTTTTTTTTTTTT
>NW_022196896.1:121145587-121148026 GCF_008632895.1 Mastomys coucha
GGCTTTTGTAGTAGGATCTCATGATTTTCTGGATTTCCTCGGTGTCTGTTGTTATGTCTCCTTTATCCCCTTCCAGTTCTTAAAGGACATTTTTACACATTCTTAGAAGAAACTTCTATTTAACATCTTTGTCAATTATATAATTGGATAGTCTTATTTATTATATATGAGTTTCTTTCATATATTTTAAATGGCAGTTCTTTGAAATGCATCATTTTCAAAAATATTCTCCCATTCTCTGGACATTTTTTTCATTTTGGTGATCTTAGAAATTTAATCCTTGTTTAGGTTTTAACGCATTTTAGATTAAATTTTGTTTAAATAGGTTTTCAACTACTTTTTATAATTATCCAACACCCCTTCTTAAAGAAAATAAATAAAATGATTAATACATAAAACACATTAATTCTCTGATTTGTTTTGATACATTATCAAGATTATGCTAAATATGTAAGATTATTTACTATCTACTGCATTTTATTAATTCACATATAAATTCTCATGTGATACTGTAATTATTATTGTAGGTCCATATAGTATTAGAGGCCTGTATTATAACTTTGTACTGAATGTTTGTACTGTATTGTATGTTTGTACTACAAGTATTGTTATAAGTTCTGTCTCAGGATGTGTGAGTGGTTCACACCTATTTAATTCCCATTGGAATCCTAAGATGAACTTTTTCATTTCACTAAAAGACTAAGTTGAGATTTTGAGAGTAATAGTGTGGATAACATTGGATCTGAACAACCGTTGAATGATCTAATTCAGAGACAGAGGAGAGCTTCCAGAAATACATCTCTGTAACTTCTCTTTGACTGTGGTTGTACAACTTGCTAAATGAGTTATATATTGCATTTATTTTATTTTATTCCTCAGACAACATTTATGTGTGAGATTGTTTCTCCTTTAGGATTTAGAATTGAATTGTCATTGCATGGTTTTGTTTGTTTGTTTGTTTTGTGGGCTTTTTTTTAGTAACTTCATAAGCTATTATGTTGTCCAGTGGTGCCTTTCAGATTTTCTGTATTCCTGAGTTTCATTCATAATGTAGATACTTATAGAATTGTCATTTGTTTATAATTGAAAAAGTATCCAATATACATAAAATTAAGTAAAAAAAATGAAATACACAATGAGTAAAAAAATAATGTTAGGAAGGCAGATCTTGGTTCAAAAACAGCTTCAGATTGCTCTGTGTTGTGTGCAAAGCTCTTAGGTTCACTTTGCAGAAAGTAGATGTTCTGTTTGTCTATCAATATGTCAGCTGTAAGTGGGAGATGATAACATTGTTATAATGTAGTAATGAAGCTTCTCAAGCTGGATAATACCAATAAAATTAGTGTATATTAAGATAAGACTTACTAGATTGGCTTATAGTATATGGTCTTGGCAGTCCAGCATTGGCTCTGTTATTAGTAGAGTGGCTGAGATCCAGGGTAGAGCTTAGTACACAAAGCTGAATGCCTCAATAGTCCCAGTCTGCTGCCCAAGACCTAGACAATTCTGGTCGTTTGTCCACATTCGAAGAACAGAGAAGAGGCATCTTGATATCAGCAAAGGAATGTAGCCAGAGCAGCAGGTTTTAACTTGGTGAGATGTGAAGAAGGCAGGGAGACAAAGAGCACAGATGTTCTTCTGCTCAGATTTCTTTATATCTGGATTGCCCCAAGAACATGCCACCACTAAGGCAGATCTTCCCATTTCAAATTAGCTAATCAAGAAATTGTCTTATTGATGTGCCCAGAGGCTTATTCTTAGTTGATTCAAGGTCATGTAAATTGACAACCAGAATTAACTAGCCATTGTTCTCCTTTGAAAGTGACAAAGACTATGTTAAGTGAAATATGGGAAATAGATGTTATACACATGTTTCAATATTTTGTCAGATAGCAATTTTGTGTAAGAACAAGTAATATTAATACTCTCAGGAGAACAAATTATGTTGAATCATGATATTTCAATGGCAAGTTAATGTCTACAAACTTTTGCTGTACTTATCCTACATTCCCTTTTTTTCCCCAGGAAACTAAGGTTTTAGAAATCCTGTCGATGTTAGTCTTCAAAGAAATCCAGCAGGTGAACACTGAAACCTTTGCTAAATCCACTTTAACCTAGTCACTGTTGTTTCTAATCTTCTCAGCTATAGGGGCAGAGTCTTACAGCTGCTTCTTTTGCATTTACATCAGCTTTCCAGAATAGTGCCTGGCCATTCTTAAGAGGGCAATTACAGAGTCATCAAATCCTATACTGCCTGAATCAACTCTGCATGATATGTAATACAGGTGAAGAAAGAAAATATCAATTGTAGACAATTTTCCAAGTCAATAATAGGGATATTCAAATTTTCTAGAGGACATAGTATTCATGATTGAATGAGAAATCCAAGTGTTTGTTTTAACATCAATAACTGGCTATGGCTTTTCTCACCTTCCTTTG
>NW_022196896.1:121148036-121184686 GCF_008632895.1 Mastomys coucha
TAGATAAATAATTAGAATAAGACTTACAGATTAAGATCTACATTATTATTTAAAGAAACATTAAATTCAGAAAATATGTCCATTAGCACATGACTTGCATAATTTGAAATAGTTACCTTCAAATAACGTGTCTCTGTGTGTATTTGTGTGTGTGTGTGTGTGTGTGTGTGTGTGTGTACACCATGAAGTCTTATTTTAGCCCTGAAACCTGCGGATACCCATCTTGTTCATCTATTTTATATATCTCACTTGAAATGGCTAAGAATAAAATTTGTGGACATGTCAAAGTGATTAACTCCCCAAGCATTCTAAGTACTGAGTCATAGTCCACCGTGAGTATTTAAAAACATTCAGGAGTTTTATACATCATATATTGAACATTTTATACCCTTGTCCAATCTCCTACTTGGCCCAAACTCCAGTCCATACTCACCAAACATGTTTTCTTTTTTTTAAAAAGAGTTAAGTTCCATTAGTAATTACTACATATTCTTAAATTAGCTCTTTATTTTTTGAGACTATAGTATAATTACATCAATTCTCTCTTCCCTTGCTTCCCTCTAAACCCTCCTATGCACCCCTTCTTGCAACTTTCAAATCCGTGATGTTTGATGAACTGTTGTTGCATATACATATACATATATATATATATATATATTATACATATTATATGTATAAATTCCTAAATAGACTCAATACAACCTGTTCAACCTGTTTAATGTTATTTATATGTATGTTTGCTGTGCTGACCATTTGAGATACAATATCCAATAGGTGTACTCTTCCCAGGGGAATATTGTAGTTCTTCTAAATGTGGTTGCTACTTCCTAAATTACACCCTGCCCATGTTAGTTTTTCAAATTGTCTTTCTTCAGTTGATGTTCATGTTGAAACAGTCAAATAGCTGATATTGTAGGGCTGTAATTGGACAATATTAGGAGAAACAATTTCACAGTAAATTCTCCAGTCCTCCAGTTTTTATAGTCATTCAGCTTACTACTCTATAATGATTCCTGTGCCTTAGGTCTGGGAGTTGTTTATAGATGTATCCCTTGGATTTGGGTACACAAGCCTGCATTTTCATCGCTTGTGGTTTTTTTTAATGGTCTCTATATGTTACAAAGAGGAGTTTCTTTGATGATGGGTAATGACTACATTTATTTGTGGGCATAGGTACAGATATTTAGACTGTAGTTAGGGACTATGCTGGTTTAGGTTCTATAAGCTTACTGACCCTGGATAGTTTGCTAGGTTTCTACTACCAGGCATGATTTTTCTCCTTGGCAGTATTTATAAGCAGCTTTTGGTTAGTGGTCATGTACACATGCCACTACTGCATGCGCAGGGTTATCATGTCAGGCTGGTGTAACATTAGTATTAGTTGCTCCTCCCTCCTCCTTTGGTAGCATCAGTTTCACCTTTTAGTCCCATAACAGCTAGTCCTCATGGAGGAAGATTTTAAACTGTTCCAGATCAGGAGCCTCTAAGCTCTGTGTCTAAAATACATGGTGTCTTCAGAAATAGGAATTTACCTGCCATCTCTGGAGCTGCCTATACATTTTTACGTGTGTGGCTATCCACTGGAACATGTTAGGTCTATCCGGTGTCATTCCTTGAAAGAAAAATGATTCCTCCTGACCCAGCATCTATCAATTGCCAATAGATCCTTAACTAGGGACTTTGTGTTCTTATTCTCTTTCCATGTTGGGATTTTGTCTAACTTGTGCTTACATAGGTCTTGTGCTTGCTGTCATAACTGCTATGAGCTCATATGTGTAACTACATCATTGTGTCCTGGGATTACTGTTTCACTGTGGTCATCTGATACTTCTGGCTCTTACAGTCCTTCTATTGCATGTTTTCCAAAGATCCCTGAGCCTTGGGTGAAAGAGATTGTGAGATAGATGTCACATACAGGGATGAACACTCTGTGTCTACTCATCTGTTACACTTTGACCTGTCATGGTGTCTGCAATGATCTGTACCTATTTCAAAAGAAGCCTCTCTAGTAAGGTTTTAGGGATATTCAAATCTATGGCTATACTAAGAGTAGGTTGTTAGGGATAATGTTAATGCTATGTTTCATTAGTAAAGTAATAAGTTCTCACCTCGAGTCTCAAACATACCTAGCCACAAGGTCTTGGTTCCAATAATGGTGCCTGGTATGGATTCCATTTTGCCTAGTAGACCTTAAAACTGGTCAGAATATGGTTGCTTCCTTACATTCATGCCACTATTGCAACAGTCGGCATGGTTTTTATTTGTTTGTTTGTTTTGTTAGGCAGGCTGCTACTGTAGCTTGCAAAGCTTATAACTAACTAAGGATGATGTTTTATTCTGGCAGCATATCTTCCAGGATTGAGAAAACTAACCTGTAGTAGTGAACCATACAGATCAATTCCAGGTTGCTTTCTCCATGTTCTTTGAGTCGTTTGTAATATATTTGATGATAAGGATTTTATCATCAAATTCTGGGAATAACCAAAAGCAATAGCTATATTCTTTATATATCAGAGGTTTATGGGAACTTACTGGCCATCAGCTCCAGTAGATGTAACCCAATTTTGACATTTTATTCATTAGCCTATGGTGTCTAATAGGGATATTGTTGTTCCCATTATAGGGTGTCTGATGTGAAAAGACATCTCTTATATGGACAACATCTATTTGGGGGTTGCTTATAAGTTCAGATGTTCAGTACATTATCATCATGGTGAAATCATAGCAGCTTCCAGGCAGGCATGGTGCCGGAGGAGCAGAGAGTTCTACATCTTCATCTGAAGGCTTCTAGCAGATACTGGCTTCCAGGAAGCTAGGATGAGGGTCATAAAGCCCATACCCACTGTGACACACCTACTCCAACAAGGCCACACCTACTCCAACAGTGCCACAACTTCTAATAGTACTTCTCCCTGGGCAGAACATATATAAGCCATCACATTCTACCCCTTGACCCCATAGGCTTGTTCAAACACATGATTATATGGGGTCCATACCTAAACATAGCATAACATGAAATACATTTAGTCCAACTTCAAAAGTCCCCATAGTCTATAGCAGTTCCAACAATGTTAAAAGTTTAAAGCTCAAGATCTCTTCTGAGATTCAACCCATCACTTAACTGTAATCCCCAAAGTAAGACAGGAAATCAGCTGGACATACTCCAAACTCTGCAATCTTCATGTCTGATGTCAAAGCAGACTCCAGATCTCTAACTCCTTTCTCATCTTGGTTGGCTGCAATAAACTTCTGTCTCCTGGACTGTTTCTACTCCTGTTAGCAACTATTCTCAGGAGATAGCCCAAAACTTAGACACCTTGAACATCTTGGGGTCTCCAAGGCAACTTCAATGTTGCAGCTTCTGTTTCAATGTATAGAATCCATGTTTTATCTTGTGGGCCCCTATAAAAGCCTTGAGTCTCTTCTCCAGCTCTGCCCGCTGTAGAACTCTAGGCTCTGGTTGACACCATCCCAACTGTTCTTGGTGATTATCCCATTGTACCTCTAATACACTGGGATCTTTGGGTTGCAATTAGGCTTCACCAATAGCCTCTCATAGACTCTCTTTATGGTACTAAGCCTCAACTAATTTGCATGACTCCTTCAGTCTTGGGCCATCAACTGGAACTGAGGCTGCACCTTCACCAATAACCTCCATGGCTTCTCACAGTGCTAAGCCTCAACTGCTCTTCAAGACCCCTTCATGCCTTCAAATGGGTGACGCTTACAAATTATGAAGTACAGCTGCAGCACGAGGCACAACTTTGGCTATCTCTGGAACACAGCTTCTTTGTGTTCTCAGGAAATATTTCTCAGAAGAGTTCACCTCAGTGATGCTTGTCTCTTCTCCACTAATTTCTTAGCTCCAGCTAACTGGCATCAATTGTCCCAGTAGTCTCTTCCTCTTGACTATAAAGTCAGAGCCACATGGCTTAATGCTGACAACAGTCTTGATGCTTGCTGAGGCTGAAACATTCCTTCTTTATTCTATTACATCATCACCAGATTTCTGTGTATCCTTCACAGTATAGTTTGATTGTATGGAACTTGCTCTGTAGATTGACCTTGAACTCAAGATATCTGCATGGCTCTGCCCCCTGGGATTAAAGGCATATACTACCATGGCTGGACCTATCTTTAGCAGGATGGGCTCTTTCTCCAAAGTCACCACTCTCTTAATTCAAGTTAGTATCTTTAAACACAGGTCTCAGCTCCATTTCACTTCCTGGGGCCCCTTTAATACTCAAGCCATATATTTTATATTTTCCTTTCTAAGCTTGCTATGATTATTCAAAATGTTCTTCCTGAGATTTAACCATAGAATGAAGTCTGTGATAGGCATTTCTGAGACTTCCTTTGTCAGTGCAATTAATCTGAATCTCTTCACCTTAGCCTCAGACAGACTTTTTACACATGGGCAAAAACCAGCCACATTCACCAAAATACTACAAAAACAATCTCTAGGCCACATAGTATAGTTCTTTTCCACTTGAAACCTCTTGGGCCAGGTCTGCCAAATTCAAATCATTCACATCAACAGTCTTCCATATTCCTACTAGGATGGCTCATTAAGTTCCACTTAATACATTCCATTGCTTTCCAAATCCTAAGTCCCCCAAATCCACATTCATCCAAACAAAAACATGGTCAAGCCTATCATAGCAATACCCCAGTCCCTGGGATCAACTTCTGTCAGTTACAGTTTTCCTGCTGTGAACAGACACCATGACCAAGGCAACTCTTATGAGGACAACATTTATTTGGGGCTGACTTACAGGTTCAGAGGTTCAGTCCATGATCATCGTGGTGGGAGCATGACAGCCACCAGACAGACATGGTGCAGCCTTGAGAGTTCTACATCTTCATCTGAAGGCTGCTAGCAGATACTGGCTTCCAGACAACTAGGATGAGGATCATAAAGCCCACACCCACAGTGACACACCTACTCCAACAAGGCCACACATTCTAATAGTGCCATTCCTTGAGCCAAGCATATACAAGACATCATATAGGGTAACTCTGTTTATGTTTCTGTAGTAGTAGTAGTTTTGTGTAGAACTTCCTTAAAGGGGTTTTAAGTGTTTTTATCGTTCCCTGTATTTCCTCCTCGAATGACTCTAGCATTCCCATTTAATACTTCCTGTTCCATCATTTTTATTTCTTCCTTTATATTACTGGGACCTGTATTCTCTCTCTGTTTAGGCACCTCATCATAGATGTTGGCAATCTGCTCTAACATCAGAGGCTAAGCAGTGTCTGGCTTGTTTAGTATGTAGATGAGGCACACCATCAGTTCTTAGCTCATCACATGTACTTAGATGCTATGGACTAAAGGTTCTTCTGCCCAAGTTTTGAGAATGTATCAATTTCTCCTCTTTTTCCTCTTCCCTTTTCTTCCTGATTCTTTTTTAGTTGTTTTCAAAACTACTTAACAATTTTACCATGTAGTCTGTTTCACCACTTAGAATGTTAGACTGGATTGATGACTAGTTCAGTATCTTTCTACACTTAATGCTATGGTGCTACAGGATAGTCATCATTCAAATTTAAATTTATTTGGACTTGGAACAGAATTCAGTTTGTAAAGTATTGGCTTTGCTAGCAAAAGGCATGTAGTGAAATTTCTAGAGTCCATATAATAATGCAGAATTTTGATGAATGCTTGGCATCCTCTTCCAATCCAGGCACTAGGGAGGCATAGAGCGGACAATCCCTAGACTAACTGTCTAACCACTTTACAGAGATAACTGGCTTCAAGTGGCTAGAGACACCTTGCAAAGGAGATGAATACTGTTCCTGAGGATGGCACCTAAGGCTATCATTTGTCCTCTATGGGCATGTTAACCTGTGTTTTTAAAATCATCATGCAGGGATTTTAGCATGTTTAGAACAATTTCTCTGTTTTCTATGATTTGTGTTGATTTTAATGAAAGGGGAGCAGAAGATTTCATACTAGAACGTAGATATCCATCATAATTTAGATTTTGAAGATGGCAGTTGAGCAGGATTCCAGTTCCTGTATAGAGTAGCTGTATCCTTCAGCAGTGATCTGCTAATCTGTGCTTTAGACTTCATGTCTGCATTTGAAATTGACAAATAAAAGCCCTAAAAATTATACTCAGAATATGACAAATCATTGTATGTAAAGCACTAACAATAAGACTTAGTCTTTACAAAATTTTATAATATAGCTAATTTAATTTTGATTATGATATAAGTTAGACTTATAGTTATGTTTATTTCTATAAAAACTAAAATATCCAATTATAAGTCCCTAGTAATTATCAATCACACAGAAACTTCCTATAGCTGTATCTATTTATTTATCTATCATATATCTCTATTACCATCACTATATATATCACGTATCTCTATCACTATCTCTATATCTACCTACATCTATATACCTATATCTAAATATGGAAGGGGAAAATCTCAGGAGGCCTCCACATTATACAAATAACTACAGAAATCTATTGAGCACAGAGAGTAAGATGAAGTGTCCTCACCAGGACAGAGTACACCAACTGATTATCAAATACCAAATACCAAATGATCAATCCTGACTATATACATAAAATTAACATTACAGAAACTAAGTGTCATTCCAAAAGCAGGGGCCTGGGCTGCAGCCCCTGCCTGGCTGAGGCTCTCTCTATCTCCTGGGGGTAGGGGGCCTGCTGCTGAGGCCCAGGTCTCTCTCTCCCAGGAGCTGGCCTGTTTGCTGCATGGCACCTTAATTAAAAAGGAAGCAATGTATGAATGAATTATTTTATTGTAGAAAGGATATGCCGGTTAAGTAGAGAGAAAGAAAGGAGAGGAAAGAGAGAGAGAGAAAAGAAGGAGAAGGAGAAAGCCAGAGAAGAGAACAAAGAGCAGAGAGGATAGAGAGAGCAAGAGGGTGAGAGAGTAAGAGAGGAAGGGTTAGAGTAAGAGAATGAGGAGGGGGCAAACCACCCCTTTTATTGTATGGGGCATGGCATGCCTGGCTTGTGGTCAGATGACTGTGTGTAAGGTCCAGCTAGAATGCTGGAAGTTTGAGGCAGTGTCTGCTTGATAGAGCACACATCTCCATCTCCTGCAGGGGCAGCTGTGAAGGGTCTGGGCTAAAATCTGAGCTATTGGTGTCAGGAGCAATCACCAAATGCCTACCATCCCTCGTGAGCAAATTACTTCACTCAGTGGGTCTCTGGAGTTCCAAGGTGGCTCTGCTCTACTGGACTCCGGCTATCAGAAATGCTCACTGCCCCACAACTAAGCATGCTCTACCTATGTTTTTAATAATATATATACACATATCTATGAGAGAGAGAGAGGGGGAGAGAGAGGGGGGAGGGAGAACTAACTTTTAAAAGTGGTCACAAATTTGATAGAGAACAAGAAATGATACATATCAAGGGTTTGGAAGGAAGAAAGGGGTAAGAGAATTTATGAAATGATAATCTTCCAATATAAAACAAGTAATTTTAAAAAATCATCACTTACAGTTTGCAAACTGTAGCCATACTCAGATTATAAATGAGTCTAATATTAAACATATATTTTCTTTTATCAAATATGTTTTTAACTTAATTCAGTAAGTACATTTTTTATATTGTGCATTTGTCATTACATTTAGAACTTTTATTTCTGTGAATGAAGTGATGCATAGATAATTCTTTTTTAAACTTTTACAAAGCTCATTCAAAGCCTTTCAAGGGGTAATTTCAGTCACTTGAAAATAGAGTAGTATATCTGATTTTAGTGGCTATAAGGGGAACCACCATCCCTGACCTCAAGCTGTATTACAGAGCAATAGTGATAAAAACTGCACAGTACTGGTACAGTGACAAGCAGGTAGAACAACGGAATAGAATTGAAGACCCAGAAATAAATCCACACACCTAGAGTGTTCATGATTTAATTTGACATACTTTGAGGAAGGTATATATAAGACCTACCAGGTTAGAGAATCCAGTTGTAGAATGGTCTAAGGCTATGCTTGAGGTAATTTGTGGTTCTGGGTTCCACCTCTCCTCTCAGAGTGTCCAGACACTGTTATTCTATTATCTTAGAGAGAACTGGGCCAAGTACAGAGAGGGTGGAGTCTGCAATCTGATTTTTTCCACAGAGCATCAGACACCTTTACACTTCAGGCTCCAAGACAGGCACAGAAATAGGAAGGGTGTTAGTACTGATTTTAGGATGAGATTTAAATCTCAAAGTTTGAGATTTCCAGGATTTGAACGTGCTCCACATTGCCAGCTCTATGCCAATTCCTCTGGTGGTGTAAGGTTGGAGAATTTTAGAATTAAGAAAAAAGGAGCATTTAATAGAAATGTATCAGTAAAAATGTGTAATGTATAACCTTTACCTAAAAGGGCATGGAAAACCTTTGTAAAGAGCCAAGAATGTAGGCCTGCTAGTTCCAGAAACCAGGCCCTCCACAAAGGCAGACATCTAGGTGTTTCTAGGGAGTGGTCAATCGCAAAGTAAGTGATAATGACAATGATAAGGCCACATTCTTGAGAATAGCGAGTATGCAGGAGGATGTTTTCCTTGTGACCCTGACCCTGACTAAAGCATGGGTTGGGTCCTTCTGAAAATTTCCACTGTTTTTTGTTATGTTTCCTTGGTAACCCCTTCATTCCCCCTCCCCCCCAGTTTATGGTTTTTCCCTTTAAATACCCCTTACTCCTTGTGGTCTCGGTTGAACTCCTCTAGCCTGCAAGGTTACGAGTTCGACCCCAGTACCAGCCTATCCCAAATAAACCTCATGCGCTTGCAGCAAGATTGGTCTCTCCTGAGTTATTGGGTGGTCATGTCATCCTGAGACTTGAGTGAGGGTCTCCCTAGCTCCAGGGGTCTTTCAGTGGGCACAGTCCACATGCACCACATTAATTAACAATATATTTCTTGTACATGTGCCCAAATATTTTACCTAATATTCTGTGTCCTGTGAATAAATTCTTTTGTTAACTAAAGAAATATTCGACTCTTTTAAAAGATGAAAGAAGATAACTAGACTTTCCACTGTATAAGCAGATCACTTGGAGTTAGTAGTGGAAGACCCCCAGAACTGGGGAGATCCTTACTCAAGTCTCGGGATGACTCAACCACCCAATAACTCACGAGAGACCGAACTTGCTGCAATCACATGAGGTTTATTTGGGATAGGCCGGTACTAGAGTCGATCTCTTGACCATGCTGGCCAGAGGAGTTCGACTCCAAACACAAGAAGTAAGGGGTATTTAAAGGGAAAAATTCACAAGCTGGGGGCGGGGAGAGGGTTACCAAGGAAACATAACATAAAAACAGTGGAAAATTTTAGAGGGACCCAACCCTAGGTATTCAGTTAGGGAGGGGAACATATTCATTCTAGGGAATGTAATCTACATCTACCGGTCAACAGGGTGGAGGACCTCATAAACCAGTAGACTTTCATTCCTAGTTCCGTCCTCATTGTGGATTAGTCAGAAGGGGCAGGTTTCGGGAACCAGAGCCCTGAGGCTGAGTTAGCCAAGTTCCTGGAACTGGCTACTTCACATTTTTGCTTTGTTACAGAGGTTTTCCATGCCCCCTTTTAGGTAAAGGTTATACATTATACATACATTTCTATTAAATGCCCTCATTTTAAATTCTAAGATTCTCCAGCCTTTCAGCAGCAAAGGCAAACTGTTATGGTTGTATTAACATTTTTCTTATATTAAGAAAATTTCTCTCAGCATCTGAAGTACCAGAGCTGACACTTCTCAGTTATGATAGTGATGTTCTGTTTTGATATATAAAAATCAGTCACGTATCTGATATTAAATTAGAGTACGCTAAAGTCAGATTCATGTACTCTCTCTTGTAATCTCACTCATGAAGATCTAATGTGATTGTCAATCACTTTATAAACATCTAAAGTGTGACACAAAATAGTCTAAGAAACTACATTCATGTTGATATTTATACAGAGGAGCACGCTAATACTGAAAGGAAACATGGTATGAGCCCGTGAGTTGCACTGTAGACACCATTATCCTCAAAACAATGGGTGTGTCAAGCACAGCTGCCACACAGCTGACTGTTCAGGGAAAGAGAACTGCCAGGAGTTCACCTTAGCTTGGTTGGTCATCACTGAAAGGAAATTCACTGTGATTCTATCGGGAAATGCAGAATTTAGAACTTCTGTCTTCCTAAACAAAACAGTAATTTTTTAAAAAAGAATTACATATTAATGCCTCTGATAGTAGTTACTTCAAAAGGTATGAAATAATTTTAGCTTTTTTTTTCTTTCAGATAAGTACTTGTCTTTCAAAGTGAAAGTTAAACATTTGCACTTTCCTTAGCTGGCCACACCACTGAGAACTAAATAAAAGAACTTTCTTCTCTCATTCTCTCCTGCTTTGTTCTGTTCGTTGATCATCGGTTTGTTTTGTTATGTTTTGGTAAATCTACAACCCAAATATGCCCCGGCAATGAAAACACAACTCAGTTAATAGAGTACAAGCTGTGCACCTGAATTGGGCAGATCTACAACTACACTACCATTTTCCCCATCTTTGAGACCCCTTAGAATTTGCTGTTTCTCCAGGCCAAGAGCTTCTGCTCTGCTTTCCTTCCACCTTCTCCTTCTCAGTTGTCCTCACTTTCCCACTCCTCCTCCTTCTCTCTTTCTCTACTCTCAGCTCCATCTTCCCTTTTCTGCCCAATCAGAAATTTATTTTACAAATAAATTTATTTTACAAATACATTTCTGGCCTTTATTTTACAAATAAAGGTGGGAAGAAAGTTTACAGGAAACCACCTGAGTGCTGACTCATTCTTTGTTTGCAACCCCTCCCAGGAAAACGGAATTAGCATCAAATTACAAATAGCTCCAGAGCTATCCTCAACAATTACTAGAATAACTGATAGGTAGGCTAATAAATGTCCACAAATGTGCAATAGTGGAGAAAAACCTCATTTGTGAAATAGTATCTCCTGGACTTTTAGTTTGAATATTATGCTAAAATATTACCTTGTTTAGACTTAAGCTTTCCTTCAAATGCTTTTCAATTAGCTATTTCAAAGGAGATTATATATAAATTTCTTCATAGTGTCTGTCTCATTCTTTGTAGAACTTAATCAAAATGTTTCTCTTGGAATTTTTATCAAATATTTATTTACCTATGCTTATGGCACTGCATATGTGTGTACAGTTAAGTAAGTGAGGAAGTATGTGGTTCAGATTTCTGGCTAAGCTGTGGTTAAGAGCCTTGAAAAGCCATCTACTATGTAATATAGACTAGCTACATATTCATGGAAATTACAAAAAGTTGATCTGAATCTGATTCATGTGGACCTCTGCTTTAAGTTTGTAAAGTATAACAATAATTTGAAATAATAGATTTATTGATTCTTTGAAATGTTCATATATTTACACAATGAATTTTGGCCTAATATATTCCCTGTTCTTCCCCACCAAAACCTACCAACCCATCTCACTTGTGAGTTCATGTTTCTTCTAAAAATTATTATTATTGTTACTATTAATTATAAATATTATCCTATTTAGTCAAAGTAGTGTTACCCTTGTGTGAATTGGTGAGGGGTTATCCACTAGGGCATGAGCTACTCACTATCAGTCATATCCCCAAAGAAAATTTGCTTGTTCCCTGTGTAAACATCTGCTGCCAATTGCTCCTCATCTAGGGACTGGGCCTTTGGATCATTACAACCCTTTTCATGCTGTAATGTTTAGATGTCTTGATCCTATATAGATCTTGTGTAGCAACCTCCACTGCTATGAGTTGATGTGTACATTAGCAATGCTATATCCAGCAAACATTTCAGAGTTTACCACCCCATCTACTACTTCTTACATTCTTTCTAAACACCTCTTCTCCATGTTCTCTACATTTTGGATACGTAGATCTTGATAAAGATGTTCTTTCTAAAGGTGAGTACTCATGGGTGTGTACCAATACATTTTTTTTTCATTTAATTGATTTAATCATGTATTTTTCCTTCTTCAAACCCTCCCAGATTTTACCCTTCATACCATTTTCATTAAAACCAATTTCATAGTATTTTGTTTGTAGAATTAAGTGTTATTGTTATTAGTTTTTTTGGTGTTTCGTACCAATGCAGAAGGTTCTATTGAATATTCCCCTTCATACTTCCTATTTTTCTTAATCACTACTTCATCATTCAGGAGGAGGCTTTTAAACCTGAGGACACACAGATGATTTGTTTAAAATTGAATCAATATTATACAGATGTTCTGGGATGAACACTCTTAAGAGTCAAGGCTTTAAGAAAGCTGTTCAGAATCCTGGAACAGAGTGGAACTTATTGGCAAAATATATGTGCAAAGTTTGGAGTGATAAAGTAGTTCTTTTTTCCTTTTATAGGCTAATTAGGTTTTTTTCCAAGCCTTCTCACCAACTTTGTAGCTGCATAAAATATCAAGAGTCTCCATTGTCTTTATCAGTTAAGAAATATGTACCTATGCACAGCTTATCGTTCATTTTCACTCGTCTTAGAAATGTTGATGAACCATATTGTTTTCCTTATTTTATTCTTACCTGTCAGAGCGTTAAGTGCATCAACTTGAGAAGTATTGTAAAATACACTCACTTCATCTTACTTAGTGACACAGTTTGTGCTTTTTGTTGACTGCAGTGCTGTGAGCTCTGTACATGTATTAAAAAATTCTATCAAATATAAACTTTAACATATTTAGCATCTGGTATTTGGGTATAAACAGATGGCTCTACTGCAGATGTTTTCATATATTTGGCTACTGATCTACTGCAGCTCATAAATCATGATTATATCCAGAAGTACCTGATGTTTAAGAAAATTAATATAAAACTTTCTTAGTAGCTATATAAAACTATAATGATTCCACACACACACACACATATACAAGCATGTATCTATATTTGAAGACAACTAACATACATATAAATAGCTACTTTTACTCTAACATTTCTATTATACTCAAAGGTTGTAAAGGACAAATAGACAAGCCAAATATATATTAAGGAGGATGTCAAGCATACACAAAGATAACTAATGTTAACTTAGAACTTTGTTTGTGACAATTCCTTTTCTAATAGTAATTTTTTGAGATGGGCTCTGTTTGTTTTCCCATTTTACTTCATTCATATGGGTGTTTTGTCTGTGTGTATAACTGTGCACTAGGTATAATAGTTTTGAAGGCTACAAGAGAGATTAGATTCCCCAGGACTGGAATTATGTGAGAATCAAATATATATCATCTAGAAGAGTACTCCGTGCCTTTAAGCACAATGGTATTATCCACTCTGAAACCACTTTTAAAAATATGTATTAATATTTGTATATACTTCCATAGCTCAATATGCTACAATGCAAAGTGCATGTCATAATCAATATGCTACAATGCAAAGTGCACGTCATAATGCATATGTTTTACTAGAGGCTTGCATTTTTATTGTAACTTAAGGAAGAAATGAATAAGATAGAATTCTGGTTTTATACATAGGGAAGAGGGAATCATTAAAGTTTGGATTAATCTGTAAGTTTACAAATGATATTTAAGTTTGCAAGGCATCCTTATCAACTCTCATGTAGATCTACATTTTAAATTTCTAACAATTTATAACATCAGCTATCTTGATATTATGAGGACTTACCCTTGTCGTGTCTTTGACTAAGGTATTTCCAAGGCTTTCATGAACATAATGACAAAGGAAGTACCTTAGGCATATGTACAAACATACTTGATAGCCGAGTTAGTATAATTCCTTCCTCTTGACTCTGCTTTCCTCATGGGCATTTTACTGCCCACACCGGAACACTTGATGGAGGTTTTACTAATTATGCATATGAAAATTTGCATAAGAGCCATCTATCTAAACAACTTACACATTTGTTTTACATTCTCAGAAATTTTGTGCCAGATGGAATGAATTTCAGACTTTTAGAAGTGCATAATTATTGAAAGCATAAATTTAAAGGAGTTGAGGTACAAAACTGCAAGCAGTGAGGAAAAGAGGAAAAAGCAAGGACACAGTTAAGTATTCTTTAGATTTTATGATGCATTAAAATATTAAATTAGAAATTTCTGATAAAAGTTGTAGTTTATGGGAGATTATGATAAGTCAAGACACACAGATATTTGTAGGCATGTTTCTCCATGTTGATGATCACTAATGTTTGTCTTCTTCTGGGATGTCATTTACTGTCCTGCCATTCTTTCTCTTCTGTGATAATACCATAAAGTGCCATTCACTATTAGCTTGTCTCACTTCTCCCTTACAGAGATGCTAACTAAGGTTGTCCACAATAAGTGCACTGGATTCAGTTTAGCCATGGGCCTATGTTGTAAGTCCTGCCCATACAGAGGAGATTTCTTTTCAAGGTTTTTTTTTTTCCACTTTTTACCTGTTTTCTCAGGTTACACCACTGCCATTGATAACCACACTGAAGCCTGCATAGCTTATCATATGATAAAGCCAAAGTTGCTATAGTCCTGCAAGGACTCCACATAACATAATCGAACTAGTTTCTTCTATGAATTCATTGGTGATAATTCCATCTGTGTATGTAATGTATTTTGACTGCATATCCCTACTACCCTTATGTATCTCTTATTCTCACTGAAGCTTTTCTTCTTAAGCTCCTCCTACTTTCATGTCTTGTTTTCTGACCCACAGTGTTTATTTAGAGAAGAAAGGATGGATGAAATATGAATCATTTTCCTAACAGATAATCTGTGTATTATTTTGGCTTAGTTCATAGAATTTTTTTTATTTCATGAGCTATACTGAGGATATTTTAATGTAGAAATAGACAAAAATGACCTCCAACTATTTTTTAATAAGTTTTTTTTATTTATATTTCAAATGTTACTCTCCTTCCCGGTCCCCCTTCCAGAGTTCATCATCACATTATACCTTCCCTTTGCCTCTGAGAAAATGCTTCCCCACCCAACAATCCAGTCCCTCACTTACTTACCCCCACCTCACTCCCCCTCCCTGCAAACATCCTCCTTTCCTGGGGCATCAAGTCTTTATAGGGTAGGTACATCGACTCCCACCAGACAAGGCAGTCCTCTTCTATGTTCCAAGGGTCACTGACAAGCCCAAGTATGATCTTTGGTTGGTGGCTTAGACTCTGGGTGCTTCCAGGGGTACAGGTTAGTCAATATTGTTGTTCTTCTTATGAGATTGCCATCCCCTTCAGCTTCTTCAACCCTTCCCCTAACTCTTCCATAGGGGTCCCCAAACTCAGTCTAATACAAGTATCTGCATCTGTCTCAGTCAGCTGCTGCTTTCTGTCTGTAAAGACAACATGGTATCAGTAATGGTGTCAGGGTTTGATGCCTCTACATGGGATGAATCCCAAATAGGGGTGGCCACTGGATGGCCTTTCTTCTCTGCTCCATTGTTGTTCCTGCATTTCCTTTAGACAGGAACAATTCTGGTTCAAAAATTTTGAAGATGGGTCGGTGGCACCATCTATCAACTGGGCTCCCAAAACCAGGGCTCCACTAGAAGAAAATCCATTATAATAATTTGTCTCATAAGTGAAAATAAAGGCCGACTTAGCCCCCACCATTTTGTGGTGCTATAAGTTTTTATATGATATGGGAAAGAAGAGGCTTTGCCAGCATTCTGTATGTCACATACAAAACCCATTTAGCCTTTATTGCCTCAAGCATACACTACCCCTTGCAGTGCAGGTACTAAAAATATCTTGTAAAAACTAAACCAGTCTAGCATTTATAGATGAACAAATAAAAAGTAGTATTTTTTTTTTTAGTTTAACTGGTTTATACCAAACATTTTAAAAAACTTTCTTCTTTTAGAATATTTGCATTATCTTCACTGATAAAGGCCTACAAGCAGTTATTTTTGTAGTCTTTCATACTTATTTTATCAATTAGATATTGAGATTTCTCAGATAAAGTAACCACAGGGTAAAGTAAATTCTGATAATTTCATTACTGATGTATAGAGATAGCAGTAGCAGTAGGCAAATATAAGTATAGTACTTAACTTTGCTTTTAATAAGTTATGATCTATAATCTGTCTATCAACTGTCATTCATTTAGCTACTTGTCTATCCAGCTAACTATTGAGCTATCATCTACTTTGCTTTTTATAAATTTATGTATCACTTACCTATTATCTATTTATCTGACGGTTGATTTGGGTGGGTAATCATGGAGTTGGCCTGGTCTAGCTGCCTTGAGAGGCACGTATCATAGGCATTTTAGCATAGAGTCCATGGCTCCTGGGCACTGTGTGCCTTTCAGTTCCTGAGAAACTGAGGCACTCCCTGAGGCAGTGAAGGGCTCATGTCACCTGTGCTTTTCTGCATTCCCTAGAAGCCAGTGAGGCATATAGATGTTTGACAGGATAAGTACTCTTAGAGATCAATCTTGTATACCATGTAAAACTTGCAAATGCCACTGTATCTTGGTGACTACCATTGTATTCTTCCTGATGTAAGGGTCCGTAAATCACGGAAGAATCATACTCCAGACTCAAATGATGGGCAAAGACAAAGAGCATTTATTCTGCAGAAATCCAGCATGTGGGGTCTACAGTTCATCAAAATGGAAGACAGCTTCATGCGCTAGGTACCTGCAAAGCCTATTAGAACAGGGTGGGTGATGCTTACCTGTCTTTCCCTTGATTGATTGGATATATCTCCAGGGATATAAGTGCCTTAAGGGTTGGTCAAGGCTCTGGATAATTGTGAGGTCTTTTTGGAACTTTTGTGATTTATAACTGTTCTTGGCTCAGATTTGTCTCAGCCCAGGTGGTAGGGCAACGCCTGGCAGCTCCTGATGGGCTGACTGTGCGGTGATTTTTCCTGGAATTGACTTGATTTGAATTTTTCCAGTTCTGGGAAACAGAAACTCAGACCTAGTCTCCTGAATTGCCAGTTTGTAAAATTTGCCAGTTTCTTTTTTACAGTTTTTAATAGCTATGTGATCTGCAACAGGTGTCACTGGCTTGGAAAGCTCATGGGAGAAGATGCTTATCCATTCTTGGTTGCATCACTGCAGAAATGATACACATTGTTTCTTTCATGATCTATTGACTGTATCTAGTTGACTGGCTCTCCCAATTGTAAGAGGCTAGTAAATTTGGATCTGCAGAGAATATTTTGTATATATTACATGCTGTTAGTACCAGTTATAGGAATAATAAAATCATTTTTAAAACAAAATTTAGAGTAAGAATACATGCTAAAAGTTATTAAGTAATAGCACACATACATTCATATACAAACACACACACATAACAATATATATTATGTGAAATGTGTTGAATATCTCATTTTTTCTTATTAAATAGTTTGTGTTCAGACAGAATTGAGACTATGAAAAATTAACTGTATTTCACAAGCATGTGCACTTATCTAAGAGAATATAAATAACAAGATATGACTTAAGATAGTTTGGATCACAAAGTTTTGCATAGATACTATAAAGCAAAGTAAAGCAAAACCAACACAAAAAATGTACATATGTATGTGGTTTGCTTTAATCACTACAATAGTAATAAGAACAATAACCAGGATGATTAATCCAAAAATAGGAAATAATTTTGTATTACAGTTTTGGAGAGTTCAGGGCATCATCCGTAAATGGCCGCTGGTGTTGACATGTGGTAAAACATGCTGTTTACAGGGTGCCAGCTGGGCATAGAAGGAGAAGGAAAGGAAAGAGGGTGGCCCCAGTGTCTCTATCAGCGACACTCCTCTCAGACTCCATAATTTATTTTGACTAATCTTTCCATACTAACCATCTTCCACCACTCAATAACTTTATGCTAGAAGCCAGCTTTTAACCCACAGTCTTTGGGCAGGCATACATACAAAATTCCTGATGTGTTTTGTAGTACAATGAAGTAACACTTGCTTAAAAAACAGAAGAGGTTGTGGGTATTAGAAAGAAACCATGGAACGTACAGGAATATGTAAGCAGCAAACTGAAATTCTGGTATTAGAAACTGTTTCTTTTAGCTTCCAGGTTATACTTTATGGTTAAGGAAGACAAACTCAAAGCATGAACCTAGAAACAGAAACTGAACCAGAAAGAATAGAGGAATACTGCTTACTGCCTTGCTTCCTTTGGTTTGCTCAACTACCTTAATGGAAACCAGGAACAACACTATCAACCAGTCAGACGCCCCAGAGTTCCCAGAGACTAAACTATCAATCAAAGAGTACATATGAGGGGACCCATGGCTCCAGCTGGAAACGTAGCTAAGGCCTTAGCTGGCATCACTGGGAAGTGAGCCCCTTGGTCCTGTGGAGGTGTGAAGACCCAGGGTAATGAAATGCTAGAGCATTGAGGTAGGAGTGAGTGGGAGGGTGAGGGAGCACCCTCATCGTGGTAGGGGTTCTGGGGAGGGGATACTGGGAAGGGAGATTGTTGCGAGAATATTTAAAAAATCTGGCCCACATCCTAGTGCCCGTACCGTCCATCCACAACACTATGTCCTGGCGGGTTCTTGCTATTTTCTCCCAGCTAGCAGCAATATCTCGCTCACATGCAATGCTTTGCACACCCCCACAATCATTCATCTAGTGCCTAGTACCTGGTAAAGCATGGCTCTTAAGACTGAATTATCTAATCAGGTTTATATAATAATAAGATAACAATTACAAGATGCCAAATAATAATTTCAGTGCCAAAAGATAAAGACAATGTTTTGACCCAATTAATCTAACTTTGTAAAAACCTTAGCCTGGTTGTTATAACCACGCAGGGTCTGAATTGTCATCTTCCTCTGTCTCCATGATGAAGATCCTCCGCCCCTTCTTGCTCTCTGCCCCTTTTCCTCCTCAACTTCTAGCTCCACCTCTCTGTTCCTGTCCAATCACAGGCCTGTCACTGCCCTAATGTGATTGGACAGAGAAAATGCTGCAACAGGAGATAACATTTGAAATGTAAAGAAATAAAATGACCAATAAAAAAATGAAAAAATATAGCCATAGAGGACTGGGTCCTTCTACTTAAAATTGCAATCATAAAAATGTACACAGACATGTCCACAGGGCAACTTGAAGAGAGCAACTTTAAATTGAGGATCCCTCTTTCTATTTACTTTAAGTTTACAACCAGGGCCAGCTACCCCATGAGTCAAGCAAGTAATATAAATATAATATATATTATATTGTAAATATAATTTCAATATGACTTGTACCAAGCATGCTCAGATATTGAAGCCTTTCTCTGTAGTTGATGATTCTACTTTGATCAGTGTTGATGCACTCCATAGGGTCTAGGAACCAGGAGCTTCCTGGAGTAAGTACAGCACTGGGAATGTGATGTTATGGCTCCTCCCTACCCCTGATTCTTTTTTGTTTTCCTTTCTGTGTCAAGCTCTGCTTTATGGCTGCTGTGAGGTGTGCATGCACTACACATGCCCACAACCACAATACTACGTCTAACATCAAGTTGTAAACAAATGACTCAGCCAGCTTAGAGCTGAAGGCCGGAAATCATGAGCCATAACTAATCTGTTTTCATTTAAGATGTTTACCATCCACTGTTTCAAAATATGAAAAAAATCCAACATAAGAACTTTAAACTTTACTTATAAATAGTTTATGGTATCTAAATTATTATTATTATTATTGTTCTTGTTATTATTGTTTTATGTGTATGCATCTCTATATACTACCGTGTGTCTGTGGAGTGCATGGAAGGCAGAAGAGGGTGTTGCATTCCCTGTAACTGAAGCTACAAATGGTTGTGTGTCAGCATGCAGGTGCTAGGTATTGAACTTGGGTTCTCTGGTAGCACATTGTTTTGCCTTTTTGTTTATTTGTTTTAATTTGTAAACAAAAGAACTTTATTCAGTTTAGAGTGTTGGTGCCTCAGTGTTCTTTATTTTATTTTATTAGATATTTTATTTATTTTCATTTCAAATGTTATCCCCTTTCCCGGTTTCCCCTCCAAAAAACCACCTATCCCATCCTGCTTCCCCCTGCTTCTATGAGGGGGTTCACCTACCCACCCACTCCTGCCTCCCCATTCTGGCATTTCCCTACACTGGAGCATAGAGCCTTCACAGGACCAAGGATTTCTCCTCCCATTGATGACTGACAAGGCCATCCTCTCCTGAATATGCAGCTGGAGCCATGGATCTCTCCATGTGTACTCTTTGGTTTTTGATTTAGTTTCTGGTGCTGAGTCACCTCTCTCTTCCTGAGTTTATAGTATTTTAATAGCACTTTAAGGTCAAAACATTAATTTTCCCATGGTGCATAAAATGTACCAATTTTAAAATTACTTGTTTATGTCTTTGTGAATGTATACTGCTTTATTAACTTAACATATAATTTTTTGTGATGCACTAGTATTAATATTTGGAGCATAGATATTAAACTACATAGGAGTCTAAAATAGTTAACTGCATTACAAGGAAGTAATTATTAAAATGTAATCATGTTTGATACTTCAGAGGGAACAATGAGCCTCAGACACAGTGTAGTCATGGATAGGATCAAAATAGAAATATAGACTTATACCACCCCACTGTAGATAGTAGAACAATGTTGCCATTTATGATGAAATTTGGGTATAATATACAAGCAAATACATTCTGCCAATAACAAAATTTTAATTGACAAATATTTTTTATTTTATTTTATTTTTTATTAGATGTCTTCTTTATTTACATTGCAAATTTTATTCCATCCGAAACCCCCCTATCCCATCCCCCCTCTCCCTGCTCTCTAACATACCTGCTCCTGCTTCCCTGTCCTGGCATTCCCCTACAATGGGGCATCAATGTTCACAAGACCATGGGCCTCTCCTTTCATTGATGTCCCACAAGGCCATCCTCTGCTATATATGAGGCTGGAGCCATGGGTCCCTTCATGTGTACTCTTTGGTTGGTGGTTTAGACCCTGGGAGCTTTGGGGGTACTGGTTGGTCATGTTGTTGTTCCTCCTATGGAGCTGCAAACCCCATCATCTCCAGAACTACCCCTGAACTCTGAGGTGAGAGCTCCATTTTCTCTCCAGTGACTGTCTAAGGCAGGACAAATATTTTGATATTCCCAGTAACCACCATATTAGAAACACAGACATGAAATATTTCCACTATAGTAGAAAATTCTACAAGAAAACATGATTTGAATATTATATTAATTGAACAATGGTTACACCTTACTTTTATACATTTCTTTATATCAGATTATACTTAGAGCTATAAACATGTAGCAGATACCATTAACCTTGAAAAATATGTTTTTAATATAATTAAAAATAGAGACTTGAAGGTATATTTTAATATGGACAGCATGTTATTGCCCTAATATATTAAGCATTAAAATTCTTGAATTCCATAATGGTTTATAATGCACTGTGTTTCTAGAATTTCAAATAAATGTTATTAATAGTCAGGCAGGATAATTTTATATGGTGACTGCTCTGAAGTAGGAGATACTCAGCTGATGAAATATTGTTTCTAGGGATATTGAAATTCCTAGAAGAGATTAGGATTTAAATTTGTTAACTCAGTGAGAATGTTTATCTCAAAACATTGAGATGAGCATCCTTTAAACTTTTGAGGACTGGAGGAAGAATAAAGGAGAAACGATTTGTTATCTCTGTCTCCAGGGCCCAGATCACATCCCCTGCTCTCAGACCTGATGGTACCTGTTCTTTGGATACAGACTCAGAGTTGCAACGTCTCCATAGCTGTGATCAATAAGAATCCTCAGTGACCTACGTTTAAATTATATTCTTCTGTAGCTTGAAGATGAGGAATCCTCAGTTTCTACATTTCCTAAATATGTAGATTAATATCTATAATACTATTTATTCTCCCTCTTTTTCATGCTGAAGTTTTATTTCTTTGAAAAGTAATACACACCTTTGTACTAAGATATGGTCTACAGAAATAAAATTTTATTCGTTTTAGGAGTTAGTATTTGATTTTTGGTCTTGTCATACAATTTAGCCAAGAGATGTAAGCAGAATAATCTTATTGTAAAAGAGGGTACAGTTTATACAGGCATGCAAAAATAGACGTGTGTGTTTGTGTGTATGTGTGTGTGTGTGTGTGTGTGTGTGTGTGTGTGTGTATGGTATTTATCTTATCCACTCATAGTAAAACTAGCATCTAAGTGGCTTCTGCATGGTGCTTTTCAAAGTTTATTTTTAAATTATCTTTAAACTACTTTTTTAGATTCCAGTCATTGTCCCCCTCCCAGTCCATGCTCCTCATCTCATTCCTCCCCAATCCTGTCTCAAAAATGATGTCCCTCTCCCCTGTTCCAGATATCCCCACTCACTGGGGCATGAAGTCTCTTGAGGGCTAGATGCTTCTTCTCTCACTGAGGCCAGACTAGGTAGTCCTCTGCTGTATATATGTCAGGGGCCTCATACCAGCTAGTATATGCTGCCTGGTTAGTGGCTCAGTGTCTGAGACATTTCAGGATCCAGGTTAATTGAGACTGCTGGTCTTTCTAAGGGGTCACCCTCTTCCTCAACTTCTTCCAGCCTTTCCCTAATTCAACCACAGAGGTCCCAGACTTCAGTCCATTGGTTGGCTATAAGTATCTGCCTCTGTCTCAGTCAGCTGCTTGTTGGGCCTCTCAGAGGGCAGCCGTGGTAGGCTCCTATATGTAAGCACACAATAGCATTGGTAACAGTGTCAGGCCTTGCAGGCTCCCTTTGATCTGGCTCCAGTTCTGGGCCAGTCAATGGAACTCTTTTCCCTCAGGCTCTTCTCCATTTTTGTCCATGTGATTCTTTTAAACCGGACAAATTCTGGGTCAGAGGTTTTTTGTTTTTGTTTTTGTTTTTGTTTTTTGCCTTTTTAAAAAAAATTATTTATTTTATATTTATTTTATGTTTGTGAACACACTGTTACTATTTTCAGACACACCAAAAGAGGGCATCAGATCTCATTACAGATGGTTGTGAGCCACCATGTGCTTGGTACTGGGAACTGAACTCAGAACCTCTGGAAGACTAGTCAGTGCTCTTAAAAACTAAGCCATCTCTCCAGCCCCTGTGCTTTTGTTTTTTAAAAATTTTAATCATTTCATAGATATCAGAGAAAATTTTTAAGAACTTTTAGGAATTCAAATATGTCTTTTTTTTTCTTTTTTTGGGTCAGAGTTTTTGACTGTGGGATGGCAAACCCCATCCCTCTACTTGATGCCCTGTCTTTCTACTGGAGGTAGACTCTACAAGTTTCCTCTCCACACTGTTGGGCATTTCATCCAAGGTCTTTTCCTTTGAGTGCTGAGTGTCTCTCATCTTCTAGGTCTCTGGTACATTCTAGTGGGCCCCTCCTTGCTACCTTCCATCTCCTGAGGTTGTGTATTTCCATTCATTCCACTTGACATCAAGGCTTCACTCCTGTCCTCCACACCCACCCCAATACCTTATTATTTGGAAATCAATCTGGAGGTTTCCTCAGAAAATTGGAAATAGGTTTGTTTTGATTTGCATTTCCCTGATGACTAAGGATGTTGAACATTTCTTTAGGTGCTTCTCAGCCATTCAGTATTCGTCAGTTGAGAATTCTTTGTTTAGCTCTGTACCCCATTTTTAATACAGTTATTTGATCCTCTGGAGTCTAATTTCTTGAGTTCTTTGTATATATTGGATATTAGTCCTCTATCAGATATAGGATTGGTAAAGATCTTTTCCATTTGTTGGTTGCTGTTTTGTTCTACTGACAGTGTCTTTTGCCTTATAGAAGCTTTGTAATTTTATGAGGTCTCATTTGTCAATTCTTGATCTAAGAGCATAAGCTATTGGCGTTCTGTTCAGGAAATTTTCCCCGTGCCCATGTTTCGAAGCTCTTCACCACTTTCTTTTCTATTAGTTTCAGTGTATCTGGTTTTATGTGGAGGTCCTTGATCCACTTGAACTCGAGATTTGTACAAGGAGATAGGAATAGATCAATTTGTATTCTTCAACATGCTAACTGACAGTTGAGTTAGCACCATTTGTTGAAAATGCAGTCTTTTTTCCACTGCATTATTTTAGCTTCTTTGTCAAAGTTCAAGTGGCCATAGGTTTGTGGGTTCATTTCTGGGTCTTCAATACTATTCCATTGATCTGCCTGTCACTGTACCAATACCATGCAGTTTTTATCACAATTGCTTTGTAGTATACCTTAAGATCTGGGATGGTGATTCCATCAGAGGTTCTTTTATTGTTGAGAATAGTTTTCACTGTCCTAGGTTTTTTTGTTATTCCAGATGAATTTGCAAATTGCTCTTTCTAAGTCTGTGAAGAATTGAGTTAGAATTTTGATGGGGATTGATTGCATTGAATCTGTAGATTGCTTTCAGCAAGATGGGCATTTTTACTATATTAATCCTGCCAATCCACAAGCATGGGAGATCTTTCCATCTTCTGAGATCTTCTTCAATTTCCTTCTTCAGAGAAATGAGTTCTTATGAAACAGATGGTTCACTTGCTTAGAGTCACACTAAGGTATTTTATATTATCTGTGACTATTGTGAAGGGGACATAGTACTACCAGAGGACCCAGAAGATGATCCAACCTGTAATAAGGACACATGCTCCACTATATTCATAGCAGCCTTACTTATAATAGCCAGAAACTAGAAACAACCCAGATGGCCCTCAATAGAGGAATGGATACAAAAATTGTGGTACATTTACACAATAGAGTATTACTCAGCTATTAAAAACAATTAATTTATGAAATTCTTAGGGAAATGGATGGATCTGGAGAATATCATACTAAGTGAGGTAACCCAATCACAAAAGAACACACATGGTATGCACTCTCTGATAAGTGGATATTAGCGCAGATGATCAAAATACACAAAGTACAATCTACAAACGACAAACCACAAGAAACTCAAGAAGAAGGAAGACCCAAGTGTAGATACTTTGTTCCTTCTTAAACTAGGGAACAAAATACCCATGGAAGGAGTTTTAGAGACAAACTATGGAGCAGAGACTGAAAGAAGGACAATCCAGAGACTGCTCCTCCTGAGAATCCTTCCCATATTCAATCATCAAATCCAGACACTATTGTGGATGCTAGTAAGTGCTGGATGACAGGAGTCTGATATAGCTGACTCCTGAGAGGCTCTGACAATACCTGACTAATACAGAAATAGAGGCTCTCAGCTATCCATTGGAGTACAGGGTCCCCAATGAAGGAGCTAGAGAAAGGACCCAAGGAGCTGAAGGGTTTGCAACCCCTTAGGAGGAACAACAATATGAACTAACTAATACTCTCAGAGCTCCCAGGTACTAAACCACCAACCAAGGAGTATACATGGTGGGACTAATGGCTCCAGTAGCATATGGAGCAGAAGATGGCCAAATTGATCATCAAATGGAGAAGAGGCCCTTAGCCCTGTGAAGGTTCTATGCCCCAGTTTGTACTCACTAATTGGATATTAGCCAAAAATATACAGAATACCCAGGATACAGTCCACAGAACTCAAGAAGGTTAACAAGCTGAAGGGTCCAAATGAAGATGCTCTAATCCCATTTGGGAAGTAGAATGTAACCATCAGGGATAAAGGGAGGGAGAGACCTGGGTGTGAGAGGGGAAGGGAGAGGGAAAGGGAACTTTTCAAAGTTTGGAGAATTAAAAATTATAATAACATTGATTTGTTGCAAACACCATATGTATAACATTGGTGAGATGATTTTAGCTCCCATAGTGACATGCATCTACACATGTTATTTGGCAAATGTAGATTCATTGAGAATTTTTGTTAGCAAAATAAAAACCAGGAGACAATGGTGTTCTAAATGTCTTCATATTTAAAGTTGTTCAATTTAGAGGTTGTTGGTACTGTTTTCTTTAAAGTTATTCATGTTTATTTGGAAGACCTTTACTCATTCATTGGTGCCATCTGTAAACTAGACAAATATAAACTTTTTTCCTCCCTTTTCTCTTCCCTCTCTCATCTCTTTTTTTCCTAAATTACTTCCTTTGTTTTTTTGGTGGGTTACGATATAAGACATATTTTTAAAAAAAAATTGGGAGAAGATTAAATTTGTAATCTGATTTAGAAGATTTAATTATTAATAAAAATCTTTCTAGATAGATTGTATGTAGTGTGTATTTACATGTATATTAATGGGATTTCAAGCATCTTTACTAGACCATGTTAATGTTATTTTTTATATGTACAGTGATATGAAATTTCTTGGTAGTTTTGTGATCATCATGAAACCCTATGGGATGGCATATAAAACGCAAGAACATTAGCAACTAACACATTATATACAGAAATGTACTCTCCTGACTCAGAGATAATATAGTACTTTTCTTGATTTACTAAGAGAATAAAGCTAGTGGAGGAGTAATAGCAAATATATACCCAGAATATATTTCCATAGTGTTGCTTTTCCCATGGCTCATCACTTTATAACTGAATTGAATGCCAAAAACTGAGCAAACTTTGAGCCTGCATCAGCAATTTTGTAACTACTCAAAATCTATGTAGTCCTGCCATTATTTTATTTTAGATTGTAACCTTTATTAGTATCTGAGATAAATCTGAGGTTACCTCACTATTGATCATTCAAAGTTGCTGAATCTTTGTGGATGGAGAAGTATCTTAGAGAGAGATGAAGATTAAATCATTCAACCCACAGAAGCTTTCTCGAAGCATCAGAATTCATTATATTGGAACGTATTCCATCTTATTAAAAATATCATGGCAAAGATTAAAGAAACATATTAAGGTCACTTTAAATATAAATGTGGATGCTATTATATAGTCAGAGAGGAACCTTCTAGATTTCCAAGACATTGAGGAGCTATGCTTGAGACAATCAGTCTAGCTACAAGTCAATCAGAAGTAGAGCAATTATTTCTTCTTGCCTCCTTGGACATTTACTATGTGTGTTTATTCTTCATACTTACATGTAAGCTTAGATTTTTTTCAAAACCTATTTTTAATAAGAGTTTGTAAATGTTTTAGTGTCCCTTTTAACTTACCACCCACTAGTGGAACCGAATGGTTAATAGGGTAAAGGAGGATGTGGATTTGCTTAGTAACATTTCTTTGGAGTAAATACAATCTGTGTTGTCAGGATATCAGCAGTTTAGTTCATATGAACTAGCAGCAGCTCAATTTACTTGCTAACACTACTCATGAATCAACAATTGCAGGACTTGCAAATGCAATTCACAGATCAGCAATGGTAGGTCTATCCACCAGAAACCACAATGCTCCTTCAATAAGCTCAAGCCCATAGAAGCAGCGTGAAGTTACCAGAACACCACCAGAAGTTTTTGCTGTGTTTCTTTCTATGAAGTCATGACAAACAATGACCAACAAAGAATGGTATGGAAAACCAATACCACCTAGCATAGTCTGCAAAGACTAGCATCAGCAAAGCCCATTGGTGACCAACAAAATATAGCAAGATTTACCAATATCTTCCAGCATTGTTCATTATCCATTGGGCTATATTTATTTCTTTCCAAACATCATGTGTTCTCTCAAGCATCTGCTATAGCAAAACATCACATGCTATTTTTTTCCAGGATGCCTTCAGAAAATCACCATGAGTTTGTTTCTAGCAAACATCCTCACATGTGTCTGCTTCAGCAAAAACATGCTCTCGTAAGTCAGTTTCTAGAAAAACATCATATGATACAAGACACCAGAAATTTCTACTTCACTTACTTCCCACAATTCTCTGTGATCTTAGCAAAACCAAACCTTTGTAATACTCCTAAGTTGGTATTACTTTAGTATCAGACATGCATAAAGATGAACTATGTGACTTCGAGTCCTGTTTATATTTTGCAGTTACAAATTTTTAGCTATGTTGGTCCCTTTACCTTGTTGGTGGTAATATTAATACACAAGTAGCCTTTATTTACAGATCACTGAAACTTAAAAGGGGGAGAGGGCAAGGAGTAGAGTTATAATTTATGTAATTATGTAAATAATGTGTAAACAAGTACTTGAGTCTAATTTATTCACAATAGTTGAATCCATAAGAATGAAGGTTTCCAAGTTGTGCTCAGGATACAATAGATCCTGAACTGCACTCATTGAGTGATCTCTGAATGACAAATTTATTTGCTTGGGATAAATCTGCTTTATGCCATTTTTTGAGACTTTTGGAACAACTGTAGGGTGGATTGTTGCTCATTTCTGGAATTATCCTTTCTTCCTATTTTGTTATTGAATCCACTATAGTGATTTAACTACTCTTGGCTGTTTAGAAATTGGTTGGTATAGTCAGGAGAATCAGAAATATATGTTACACTTGCTCCTAGAAGCTGTAGTGGTAGTTCCCATGGAACTCGTTGGTTTATCCTGTGAGCCAAAGTCCTATGGCACTGCTCATCTGAATGTTAAGCCACATCCTTTACATTTTCCGAGCTATGGTGAGTTTATATGAATAAATGTTACTTACTTTCTTGTTTTTATTTATACTTTTCTACTTTTCTTGATTGGATTGAGTTAAGAGGTCAGAGTATTGTGATTGGATTGGACAGACTACAACTAATTAGATTTATACTGGCTCTAATTCCAGAGTTGGCAAGATAAGGTCCAAATAATTGCCTTGGGTAGCCATATTTAATCTTTGCATTTTAGTTTCCCTTTTTGACAAGGTGACTATCAAGGCCAAATGGGTGTCTCCTTTCTACCATGCCTGGCAGACTCATGGATCAGAATTATGGTTTCTAGACCTAGTAACATCAGAAGCTACACCCATAGACTTTAACCAACTGGACTGCCTGTGTTTAGCTCAAATGTGAGCTGAACAAAGATGAGACCAGTGAGCATGTCCAACTGCGTGGAGAAAAGCTTGCAATGCTTCATCTATAAACAGAGGCTTATAGACAAATGATGAAACTGGGAAAGGCAGAGATTGCCTTCATAAGGGAAGGGCACACAAATTGGTTTTTCAGTACCACATAGTGAGTTCTGAAAACATGCATACAAGTACAATTAATTATATTGATGAATATATATGTACATACATATATGTATATAATAACAATTAGTAAAAAAGTAAAACAGGTCGTGTATTTGAAATGGAAGGAAGAAGGCCACATAGGACAATTGGCAGAAGAAAAGGGAAAGGAGAAATGTAATTAAAATATAATTTTAAAAAGAAAAAAGATGAATTTAAATTGCAATTAAAAAAAGGAAAAAAGAGGCTGGGTGGTGGTGACGCATACCTTTAATCCCAGCACTTGGGAGGCAGAGGCAGGTGGATTTCTGAGTTTGAGGCCAGCCTGGTCTACAAAGTGAGTTCCAGGACAGCCAGGGCTACGCAGAGAAACCCTGCCTCGAAAAACCAAAAAAAAAAAAAAAAAAAAAAAAAAAAAAAAAAAAAAAAAAAAAAAAAAAAAAAAAAAAAAAAAAAAAAAAAAAAGAAACTCCAGAAAAAGCACACATTATGAAGAAATTCAGACTAACTCCTTAAATGATTGTTTACCAAAAACAAATGAAAACTTTAAGCAACAAACTAGAATATATAGAGGAATTTTAATCCAGCTATATGACTGCTCTGGCAAAGGATCACATACAAAGACCTAGGTCTGTATAATCAGCCTGGGATACAGAGATGCTACACACCTTTAATTTCTCTAACTATAATATAGAAATTCTCTTGGCCTATATCTTTAATCTTAAACAATGTAAGTGAGGTTAGTTTCCAAAAGGAGGCAGCCATATTTGAAAGTGACATCTAATTGAGGGGCAGACAAAGTGATGAATAAGTGAAAAATTTGACAGAGTGATTCAGAGATAGATTACACCCAAATCTCAAAAGAACATCACAGGAAAAAGAAGATATTTCAGAGTAGTTCAGAAAGAGTCAGTCAGTTGAGAATCAGTTCAGTCAGTGATCTGTAAGTCAGTCAAGAGGCAATATGGTGGAGTTGAATTCATGGTAGTTCAGTTGGTAGAATTCAGAGGCAGTTTTTACTGGTGCAGTTTTGTAGAGACTAGTTGCAGAGAGAACAAGCTAGACATAGGTGAAGAAATAATGGGCCAGAGAATGAGAAGGAGTCAGGTAATTAGAACAGAGTGCTAGAATTAGTTTGGGGCTAAGCAGACCAATTCAGACAGAAGCTGTGAGAAGCAAGTTTGTTATAGTCAGCCTGGAGAAGAGATTGAGACAGAACAGCAGAGTTGAAACAGCCAGCCAGCGTTAAGAAAACAAGAAACTGTGAGGTTATTCAGCAATAAGCCTTAGTGAGTATGATTACATCTGGCAAATAAAAGAGTTACAAGATAAAACAAATGAGGCTATATTCATAATCTTAAGTTTTCTCAATACATTAAATTTCGAACTTTCCTTTCTTCCTTCCTTCCTTCCTTCCTTCCTTCCTTCCTTCCTTCCTTTCTTTCTTTCTTTCTTTCTTTCTTTCTTTCTTTCTTTCTTTCTTTGTGTGTGTGTGTGTGTGTGTGTGTACATATGTTACTGTTGGCACACACTAATGATTTCCTGGATGTAGAAATCTAGGGACAACTTTCAGAACTCAGTTCTCTTGCTTCCCTTTCACATGGGTTTTGGAAATCAAACTCAGGTTGTCAAGTACAGTCGCAAGTGATTTTAACCAGTGAGCCAACTCATCAACCAATCTGTCAACTCCTTCATAATGTACATAGATAAGCCCTTAATATTATTCTATTCTATGAAAACCAGACAAAAAAAGTAAATTTTTAATTTGCCATGATACAATTTAATTAGAAATATTGTTTGGGGAACTGTTTTTTTCTACAACTTCATAAATATATGTATGTGTGTTATATATGTAGTACAATTTTCTTGTCATTTATGATATTGCTAAATTATATTGTAAAGTAGTTACACTGAAGTAGAATTAAGATTAAAACAATAAAGAAAATAAGTACATATGGAGATTAAATAATTTCTAAGAAAACTGAAAACTAACTGAAATATTCATTTTTTTAAAATCACAACTTATGTTATCTTTTAAATGAGATAGTGTTAGTTTGTTAGTTATCAGAATATGTTTAATACAAAACCCCAATTCCTATTACCAAAGTTTACTAATAAAACACTCGTATACATTCTTTATGCTACAAAATTTTCTTAATAGGTGGAATTGCTTTATAGTATGGCTAGTTAGGCAATGCCTTATGTATATGAGTAATGCATATGTAACTATAAATACAAATGAGTGAGATATAGATAAGAGACATGACTAGGGTATGTTTTCATTGTGTTTGCTATGGGCTAAAGAGATGGTTCAGGTGTTAAAAGCACTTTCTCTTTTTCTTCAGGATCCAAAGTTCAATCCATAGTACCTATACGATCTATTGTTGGTACAGTTTTAAAAGTAACAGTGTTTTCTTTATCCCAGCTAGTTGCAGATAAATGGGACAGTCTATAAGATTTATTTAATAAGCTTTATGACACAATAACTGAGCAGTTACTGATCTATTCTAATCCTCTAGAGTAATCTGGACATTTCCAAGCCAAAGTCCCCAATATATTTTCATTTTAGTATTGATCTGGCTCCATGTGCTCCAAGCATGTTCTTATGTTGTCTCCTAAACCCTCTTATGGTGAATGAATCCTCTCTTCCTCTCCATTCTCTCCTCTGCTCAGTCATTGGCTGATCAGCTCTTTATTGACCAATCAGGGAATAATTGGGAAACAATGTTTATACAACATTGAGACAGCAGATTGTTAGGAAAAGCATTACTACAATGTCATGTCTTGATTGCAACTATTTATGGGGACACAGAAATCAATATTTAAATAATACAAGGGTAATCATTACAGTGGCACAAAAAGCTGCCTGTTTTGTAACCTGGTATTGCTATTTAAACAATAACTTGCAGGGAATAGCAGCAAAGATGTTATTAGTAAGAAGTCTACAAATAATAGAGTCTGTCTTCTAGCAGGCAATATGAATATGTTATTTTTTTAACTGGGTATTTTATTTATTTATATTTCAAATGTTATCCCCTTTCCTGGTTTCCCCTCTGCAATCCCCTAACCCATCCACCTTACCATGCATCTATGAGGGTTTTCTTCCACCCACCTACCCACTCCTACCTCACCGCCCTAGTATTTCTCTACACTGGGGCATTAACCTTCACAGGACCAAGGGCCTCCCCTCCCATTTGATGGGGAGATAAGATACTATCATCTTGATACCAGATAAGGTCCCTTCAGCTCCTTCAGTCCTTCCCCTATCTCCTCCATTGGGGTCCCTGTGCTCAGTCCGATGGTTTGCTGTGAGCTTCTGCATCTGTATTGGTCAGGATCTGGCAGAACCTCTCAGGAGACAGCTGTATCAGGCTTCTGTCAGTAAGCACTTCTTGGCATCTGCAACAGTGTCTGGGTTTGGTGTCTGCACATGTCTGATGTATCCACAGATGGGACAGTCTCTGGATGATCTCTCCTTCAGTCTCTGCTCCACTCTTTGTCCCTGTATTTCCTTTAGACAGGAACAATTCTGGGTTAAAATTTTTGAGATGGGTGAGTGGCTCTGTTATTTTGACTAAGAAGATATAAGCCCTGTTGTGTAAGCCTTATTCAAATAGTTGATTTTTGTGTAAATTTTTTTTTTGATTTCTATAAAGTATACCTCAACAAGCACTCCTCAACAATACATATCTAGAATAAATCAAGATTCTACACCAAGATTACTAGTAAAATAATAAAACATGTAAAGCAGGAAGAATGGATCTTTGCTGAGGCAGAAAAGGAAAATGGGAAGAAATTGATGGAAATATCAATGAAAATCTATCAGCTCAAAGAACTGTTGATCTAGGATTTTTTTTCTCATCATGATGCTTTAAAAACTTCAGAGCAAGGGGCTAGAGATGTAGCGCAGTGCCAGAACTCCTTCTTGGTATGCACAGAGCACTGGGTTTTATCAATCTCAAATCTTATGTCAATGTGTAGGAACCTCATGTACATATTTGACTGATCCTTTTTTTTTTTTAATTTCCCTGGCAAAAGCAAAGACTACTCACATACACTGTTGCCATCACAGTGTATTTTGTATAAGAAGGAGTGGGACTCTGTAGAATGGAGAGTTCCACTGTAGAATGGGACTTCATTGCTTAGGAAGTCTAATGACAGCCAAAGAAAACTATTTAGATCAAAAGAGTCCTTAAAATGGCCAGCCCATATTTTTAATTTCTCTAATATTCATCCTCGATGTTGTAGAGCAAAACTATTTATATCTAGAGTAAAATTATTTTTAAAAGACTATTTTTATATGTATGAGAATTTGCGTGCCTACACATAAGGGCACTGCATGGGTGTTTGGTGCCCATGGAAACCAGAAGCAGGTGCTCGATTCCCAGGAATTGGAGTTATAGACAGTTAGGACTTGCCTTGTAGGTGCTGGCAGTAAAATCTGGGTCCTCTTCAAGAGCATCAAGTTCTCTTGGCTGCCAAGCCAACTCTCCATCCTGGAAGAAAATATTTTTTTATGTGTCTGATCCTTTCTGTAGAGGTTATATCCAATGCTACGTTTGGAACAAATGTTTTGAAAGCTCAATGAAGATTGAAAGACGTTATGTTGTATATCTCTGCATATGCCTTATGTTTGTCAATATTTTATGTTTTCTTAAGGCATAACTCAAAATTGAAATCATGCTATCTTTATGCAATATAAAGATGAGAATTACAGCTTTACTTAAACACATATGTTCCTATTGCATAATTGAGGAATCAAAGGTGAAAGTAATTGTCAATTTTTAAATTAAAATTTGACAGTAAGAAAAGCTTCTTGGTCTGAGAATAAACAATTACTGTGTAAACTAAGTAAGTGAAAAACATAATATCCGAGTTAGTAGTTGTCATGTTGAAAGAGTCTAAACTCATCTGAGAAGAAGGCTTCCATCAAGGAATTGAATGGATCAAATTGGCTTGTGGGATGTCTGTAGGAGATGTCTTGATTATTAATTAAACATGGATAGCACAAACCACACTGTAGGTAGTACCATTCCTGGGCAGGTGGTTTTTGGCTAAGAAAAAAAAAAAGCTAGTTAAGCATGAGCTATGAATGGGTCTGAAAGCACACAAGCAAGCTTCAGGCCTTCCTGACTCCTTCCGCGTTTCCTCCCTGAATTCCTGCCACGACTTTCTTTCATCAGAGCAACCGAGTAACTTGAGAATACATATCCAGTGAGACTTAAGACTTTGAAACTCAAAGAAATAGTAATACTGTGAAACATTTCTCAGAAATCCCATAATATCATGAAGAATAGATGGCAGAGTTTCTATTTCCCATATTATTAAACTACAGATTGCTATTCAACAGAAATATGTAGTTTGCCACCCGGTCTCTTCTTAAAAAATATCTGCTTTTCTCTAGACTTTTATCTCTTATGCTCACTAAATCTCTGCTTCCATTGCAACTTGAGGTTCGCTTGGGAATATACCAATGTGTGTACTTCCAAGTTCCAATACCTCCTACACCACACCACATGTTGCAGCCCTCGAATTTCTAAACCAATGATCTTTCATTTTCCTGAAAATTTTAAGTTTCTCCTATTAGGAATGAATGAATGGCTAATAGGACCCAGGTATCTTCAAACAGGACTGCCTGCTTTTAAAAGAAAAAAAAATATACTGAGAGAAAAGAAACTCAGTTACCTTATACATAGAAAGCTCAGAGTTTACAGTATGGGAAAATGAAAGCATTATGTGAAGCTGAGCAGAAGTCCATGTCTTAGCAAATCCGCCCCTCTCCTCTTCTTTCTGGGCTGGGCTCTCAATGCTACTCCCTTGAGAGCCTCCTGCTCTCACCTCTCACTTGTCTCAAAGTGAGCTTTCATTAGGTGAGTGGTTTTTTTTTTTAAATCTATAATTCTTGTGACTGCTCGCGTTTTGAAATCCTCCAGATCCAGACAATTTAAAGGAGAGAACAATCAACAAAATATGCTAAATTTAAAAGGAAAAGAAAGTACTCAGCAAGCAGAACTGTTTACTTCCTTCAGGACCCTTGATTTCTTCCTCCTGTTCCCTATCTTCCCTACACTGATTTCTACATCTGTCATGTTTTATTTCTCTGAAATCAGCTTCTGCTCTTAATGGTCCAGACTGAGAAATCAATGTTGATTTCAATCAACTTCAGACTGATGCAAAAGGTCCACTGCAGATCCAAGAGCCAGCTGTGTGAAACTAAGGGAAATACAACTGTCAGCTTTTCCTTAATTATATATCTCTGCACATTTTTAGCATGCTGGTGTTATAATGACCCAGTAGACATTTTATTTTAGAAAAGAAATGACAGGATAAGTCACAAAAGATTGTTTCTTAAAGTCTAACATGCCATGATGATGTTTATCAGAAACAGTTTATTCCTCGCTTATTGTCCTGTCAGGAGTTATTTAATTTTTTTGTTAGCTTCTTAGAAATTATTTTTATATGTAGAAGAATAAGATGAATGGCACTCTGGTACTTTTTGAGAGTAGATTGTTTGCAGTGGAGAGTGGAATGATGCCCCTTGCCTTGCTGTGGAGAGGCCTCATGTTCTCACAAGCTTACAACTAATGCACTTCTCCTCTCCCCTGACCTTGATTCTGGAGAATGAAGGCTAAATGCTGTAAAGAGACTAATTTCTCCCTCATAGCTGGATACATATGTTTAGCTTTCAGGTTGTAACAAAAGAAGGAAACCTATTTTGCATTTCTCTTTCCCAGCACCTTCTGCTAGCAGCTGAATTTGCTTCTGCCTGGCCTGGCTACAGTTTCCACATTATGTATCCTGACATTTGTTACTTCATCCACAAGCGTAGAGAAGCACCCCAGAAGGAAGAGTGTTGGGGTCTCCAAGGAGAGCCGGAAAGGAACTGTCCACACTTTGTTATCGGCACCAAAACGTATTCTTAATTGATGTAATTCTTTAAATAACTGTGATTTAAATACAGCAAATTTCAGAAGAGAAGCACAGTATGACTCACACACCCCAGAAGCCCACTAGTTCTCTGTCTCCTCCATTACAAAAAGCTACCATGGGACACAATTTGATAGGCTGTGTTCACAGTTTGCACAGGGTTTATGCTAGATATTTTAAAAAATACATTATACATGTATATATAAAATGTCATTATTATATTATTCAGTCACTGTATGTTACTTATTTGTACAGATCCCCTGGTCACTAGTAATTCTTTGGTGACCTCACTGTGTTCTCTTTTTAGGAATGTCATGTAGTTGAATATAATGGGAGTATGAATCAATCTATGAAGTTGTCTTCTTTCACTTCACAATATGCCTTCAAAACTCCTTACACTTATGTGATAGTTCAATATCCTTTCAGAATTAAATAATTAAATAATATTCCATTGCTTAGAAGCATCAGATTACATTTTTTTTTTGCTGCCAGATATTATGGTTGTCTCCAACTTATGGTAATTATGAAGATATCCATAAATATTCATGAACAAGTTTCTTCTAGAGATGTGGGATTTTTTACTTATTTTGGATGACTACCAAGTAGCATGATCTCACGTGTCCACTTTAAAACTGATCTAAGTTTAGACTGTGTTTAGCTTTGGAGCAAAAGATATCAAGCTTTCTTCCTATTGGCAATAAAATTCAAAATTTCTTGTCAACTGTGAATGAGAGGAGCTGTTGCTCGTACCGTGGCTATCATGTCATACTATAACACTTACAAAGTATTTCATTATAGTTCCTTTTTTTTTATTAGATTCTTTATTTACATGTAAATTTCTCCATTCCCAG
>NW_022196896.1:121186203-121232505 GCF_008632895.1 Mastomys coucha
ATTCTTTGTTTAGCTCTGTACCCCATTATTTAATAGGGTTATTTGGTTCTCTGGAGTCTAACTTCTTGTTATAGTTCCTTTTAATAGGTGAGATTTTGTACCTTTTATGTTTCATCGATTTTTTTATTCTTTTTTTTTTAATTACTTTGTTTTTTTACAATCCAATCATGACCCCCACTTCTGGTCTGCCCTCCTACAGTTCCTCATCCCATTCCTTCTCTCTCCTGTCCCTAGGAGGATGTCCCCACCCCCAATTCCCCATCAGGCCTTTATCATCTATAAGTCTTACATGATGAGATGCCTGGTCAATCCCCAAACAATGTTTTAGTAGAGCTGTTTATTGTATCATCATTAAGTCAGAATTTTGATTATTTTTTGGAAGGTGGTCCTTTGTATATGAAGGTATATATGAAGGTATATAGGCTTTCCAACCCCTCTCTCTTGGCAAGGTCTCCTTTAATTTCCTGGTCTCTGTGTTACTACAGGTCATGTATGCGCATATGATTTGAACTCAGGAGCCTACAATAAGGTATATATGAAATACCCTTTTGCAGATGGATCTCTGCAATGTAGCCTGCCTTGCTGTCTATATACTGTCTATCTATGAACAGAAGATTTTAACTCTAGTTAGAGCACAAGCTTACTGGCTAATTCTTTTACTGGCCAGGCATTTTGTGTTGTTATGTGTCATAACCACTGCAACAGTCAAGTCATAGTGTAAGCTTTGTGTTCTACAGGGAGTTGTATGATATGTTTCGATTATTTTTGTTCTCTGTCTCTCCTTGTCTCTCTCTGTCTCCCTCCCCCCCTCACACACACATGGTTTATTTTCGTTCCATTGATTCTCATCTACTGTTTACTGCCGCTGTGACGTTACTCCTCAGCTTTACAGTTTTGATGTTGAAAAACAAAACGTTATTTCAATCAAATTCTGTTCTAATTCTATGTTGCCTTTTTAATTTTATTTGGTCTCTAGCCTTCTCTATGTACTTCATGTTGTCAATATCTTCAAGTGACTTGCTACAATTTTTACTGGAATGACCTTGTACCAATGCAGGAACTTAAGGTCTCCGTGAAACTGCTTGGTTTTCAGCTCATAAGCATAGATCATCCCTGTACTTCACTCACATCTTTGGTTGCTTTCACTGGATTGGTTAGTTCCCTTTGTATAAGTCTCTTTGTAAGAAGTGCATACATTTCTATGAGACTGATTTCCTGAGCAGTGCATATTTTGAGGGGTGCTAATGTAAATGGCATGCTCCTTTAACATTCCAATTATAACAGTGTTTTGTTGATTTATACATAGAGATCTTTTTCCTTTTCTAGTGGTCTTGTAATGCAGGTCTGGAGCATACTTGAAAAGTGTCTCTTGCTAAGCTACCTTCTGAGAACACATCCTGTCTTGCTCCTGATGCTGGTGCAAGTTTCTACTCTTTAAGTATTAAGTATGAAGGTTTTTTTTTTGAGATGTGTTTTAATTATTACTTTAAGATTATAATTTAATTTCAACATTTCTTTCTTACCTTTCTTCCCTTCAATTATTCCTGAAAAAACTTCCCTTAGTCTCCTTCAAATTCATGGCCTCTGCTTTTTTGCACTAATGTTGTGTGCATATATGTACATGCATAAACATGTATATTCCTAATATTACTTGCCCTGCCCATAGAATGGTACTTGTATGAAGTTTCCAGGCTTGCATATTTGGCACTAGATGAACTATTTATGTGCTCTCCCCCTGAGTACTATCAGTGGTAGAGAAAATTGAAAGCATGAACTTTGAACTAAATGGATGGATACGGAAAGATCACCTTGAATGAAGCAACCTAGACCCAGAATAAAAAGCGTTCCCCACTTCCTCTTACTGTAGGCTCCTGAGTTCAAATCACATGCGCATACATAGCCTGTAGTAACAGAGACCAGGAAGTTAAAGGAGACCATTGCTAAGAGAGAGGGGTTGGAAAGCCATAGGGAGGATACAAGTCATCTGATCAGGGTGATGGGGAGAGAGGGACTCCTTAGGGAGAGGGAGAGAGGGGAACGCAGAAAGTGTCTTTTGGTTTTATTTTATAGAAGTCCTTAGTCAAACTTAGAAAATCATATGTCCTCCAGAGCTGAGACATTTCACACTGGAGTAGCGCACTCTGTGAGAAGATCATTTTCACATCTGATTCTGTGATCATGCCAAAGACAGCACCATTTTTAACTGATGATGTAACAGATCCCACTGTCCTATCTCTCCTTTTGTTCCTTCTCTCTTCCCCCAGATATTCTTTCTTTCTCCTCATTCTCCTTCACGTGTTCTATGTAGAGGGAGAAATTCTCATTTAGCACTAAGTCAAGTCCTTTTTCTGATAGCACTATATTGAAGTGAGAATGCTTTGGGTGTGTATGTGTCACACACATACACTCACACATATACCTATAATTTATCTCATCAGCAGTAATAGCCTTGCTGACATTAATACCAAATACTTACACCATAATATATACATAACTGTATGCATGTTTATGGTATGGGCATGTGTACAAAAGGAAGATCAGGCCTAAATGTTTTGGAAATAATTGTTGAATTGAATAATATTTCAGTATAAACATTTAAAATGCAATATAATTGGAGAAAATAATGGAAAGTATATATGTGCATGTAATGAACAGAATAAGAGGAAATTATAAAAAGATATAAGATGTAAACATATAATTTACTATATCAATTCTGCTATTATTTTTACAAAAATTTATTCCTCACATCATATATCTTTATGTAGATTTCAGTCAGTTTATCTGTTCCTACTCTACAGAATATTACTTTTTGTCATTTTCTTAAATGTAGAAATTTTTTCTGTGAGGAGCCTTTTTCTCTTTAGTTTAAAAGAACAATTGTGTAGAATTTTTTTTATCTAAAACATAAATATTTTATTTTACATCTTTGTAGAATTTCTAAGGCTGTAGTAGAAGGGTATCTTACATTTGTTCTTCAACTTAAAAAAGTATTTGTATCTGGCTCCTTCCATGATACTTTTTGTTTGGTTTTGTTTAGTTTCAATACAATATGCCTGGAGTTTCCTTTGTTTGTTGAACACTTATTCCAATTTATTCATTTTCATCTTCTGTGTCCATATTTTGATATTTAGGTCAATTTAAGGAAATTTTTCATTCTTCTTCACTTCAAATATTTATTTTCTGTTCTTTGATCTTATGCACTTATGCTCATATTCCTATATCAAAAGTGTGTAGATTTTATGACTTCCACAAATTTTATATGTTCTCATGTATTTTTCAGTCTGAGTATTTTTTCCTTTCACTGTTCAATTTCAGACTTAGAAAAACTTTGCTAGACTTAAGGCTTCTTCTCTCAGCTATTTCATTTGCTTCGTATTTCAGCTATAGTTTTGCTTCAGTGCATACTGCCCACGGCTCTCAGGCTTCCTGTTTTATGACTTAGACTCCTTATCTTAGTAAGCACAACTGTATTAAAGTCTTGCACAATAGTTACAGAACCACAGTACTGTTCTTTTAATGTTCCTTAAGGAACATAGTATAAGAAATTATTCAATAATTATAGTTACATGATGATACGATGGAGGGATAGGTTAGGGGGCAGATGCATTCTACAGTGCTATGATTAGGGCTCCATGTCTTTGAGTCTGTGTCTGGCCTGAGAACCTCAGTATGTTTCTAATTCATTCTTAAACGATACGTTATATTTAGAGTGGACCAGAGGCAAACATTTAAAATTATTTCTTTTATTTTTTGACATAGTGTAATCATATAATTTCCCTCTTTTTTTCTTCCAACCCTTCCCATTTACCTCTCTTCCTCTCTCTGAAATTCATGTTATCTTGTTCCTGATTATTTACACACACACACACACACACACACACACACACACACTGTATAGTTTGTATAATCTTACAAGTATGTAAGCTTCTGTGGCTATTTGGTAATTAGTGGGTGGGCTCTACCCTGGGAAAGATTATTTTTCCCACTTTCAGCATTCCTAAGTTTTCTGTACTTCGTATAGGACTAAGAGCATGTGAGCTTTTCCTGTGCAGTTAGGCACATCCATTGTCATTGTCTTTGTTTAGTTCATCTTTACACAGGCATGGTACTAAGACCTCATGGGTGTCATGTCAGGTATTTCTTGGAGACAGAGTCTGACAGCAAGCTCCCTGATGCTCTGGCTTCTAATCTTTCTAACCCCCCTCTTCTGCAATGACCCTTGAGCCTTACATGCAGGAGCTTTATTGTAGATACAGATTTTTGTTCTCTCTGCAAAAACATGAGCTACTTAACTAGCATTTTCATGCTTCTATTTCATATATGTTTTGAAATACAAGTGTATAGTAACTTCGCATCTGATAAAATAATTTATCTTGAGGGGAGGTTGCTGAAACACATAGTGTTCTGGCATAAAGGGTTTGCTATTGGTTTTCTGCTTTCATTACCCTCTGACATTAACTGTGAGAACTGGCCAAACTTTTGGTTTTTGTTGTTGTTGTTGCTTTTGCTGTTGGTTTTTTTGTTTGTTTGTTTTGTTTTTTTTTGAGACAGGGTTTCTCTATGTAGCCCTGGCTGTCCTGGAACTCACTCTGTAGACCAGGCTGGATTCAAACTCATAAACCCTCCTGCCTCTGCCTCCCAAGTGCTGGGATTAAAGGCGTGCGCCACCGCTGCCTGGCCTGGCCAAACTTTTCTTGTGAATAAAAGTCACAATAAATGTGAGTACTTAGGATGTTTGGTTTAACCAGAAACCCTGAAATTTGAAATCTCGCTCCTCTCATCATCTCAGACGTTATAGAACACCATTCTCATCATCTCAGACATTATAGAATACCATGCATTCCAGTTAAAGTTTCACTGCTTAGGGTACTAACTCCCATCCAGGCTTGCATAGGATTTCTGTTCTTATACATTAAATTCTCAGGATCTGTGTACCTGCTCAACATCAATGGCAATATTTAGTTCTATGTCTTAGCTTCTCTAATAAAGCAGCATTACTAATATTTTATTCTTTTTACACCTTTATCTGTTTGCTCATAAAGCACAATGACAAATTCTAAGACATTTTGATTGCATAAATGAAAACTCATCATTTAAAGAATATTTTTGTTGGATATATATATACACACAAATATATATATATATTTGTGTGTATATATATATCCATGTAAAATATAATGAACAATTTGCTTCTTCCTAGTGCTATTACACAGTAAGCAATTACTATTTTATTTCCAAATGTTGAACTGGAGTCTTATGTCTCCTGGGTGAAAACAATAAGCTATTTTGGTTTTTAATAGCTAAATTCTGTAGTGCTGGATAGTTTCATACCAAATTGACAAAACTGGAGTCATTTGGGAAGAGGGAGCCTCAAATGAAAAAATACCCGCAACAAATTGGCCTGTAGGAATGCCTGTGGTGCATTTTCTAGATTGATGATTGATACAGGAAGGGCCAGCTCACGGTGAGTGCTCCCTCTTTGGGCCAGTGACCTTGGGTGCTATCAGAAAGCAGGCTCAGTAAATCAAGAGTCAGTAAGCAATGTTCCTCCATGGAATTCTGGGTCAGTTTCTGCCCCTAAGCCCTGTCCTTTCTTCTCACAGTGACGGATTTATAAGCTGCAAAATAAAATAAACCCTGCCCTCCCTAAGTTGTTTTTGGTCATGGTATTTTCTCACAGCACTACAAGCCCCAATTAAAAGATTTGTGGTAATTTAAATGAAAGAAAATAAAAGTATGACACTGTGAATTATTAACTTGTGACCTAATATGAGTGATTATAATATAAATTTCATATAATTATTGCTAGTAACTTCAGTGTATATTCCTTCAGATTTCAAAATACTTTTTGGTTGTAAGTTCTTAGTCATGTCTAAAAAAATTTAGTACTATCTTCTATTAAAAATTACCTCTCTTAAAGTTCCATATAGTAACAGGACCATACAACCTCAATTCCCTTGTCACCTCCTGGCTGTGTCATCTGCTTGGGACTCTGCACTCTCTCAGGAGGCTAGTTTGCTTTCTCCCATTTTTCTTGCTCCCCCTCAGTTCTTTTCTCATTTGTCCCTAAAGCAAGCTTGTCAGAATTCTACTGACTTCAAGTCGATTACTGTTGTCACTCAAAGTATAGATCTTATAAGAAGTTATTTGGAACCAAGCCAAAGCCAAAGGTGTCTCTGTCAGCAGCAGAAATAAAATCCTAATGCTTTTGTTTGTGCATGGAAAGTATCTCCAAGTATCAAACTAAATTCATTGTCTACAATTCTCTCAAATTTACACAAATCCGTCAAGTGCATGATCTCATGCATTTTTTTTTCCCTAATAATTTTGTAGTTGGTCAAAATTTCTATTCCACTAAGTGAGCACACTGAGTCTATGGAATGTGATTCAGCACTTCCCAAAATCTTTGTTGAGTTATGTGGCTGGTAACTTTCATCCAAGGCAAGAGTTATGTTTAGTTGACAAATACTAGTTACTCATTCAGCAGAGATTGATAGACTGCAGATTGTGCCATGGCAGAGGGAAGACAGGGAAGTTGGAGTTTTGAGTGCCATCAGTTGATAACAAAGAGAAAAACTGTGAAATTAGTGTGGAGAAAATACGAAAGCCTTGTTAATAAAAGGAAAACAAAGCCAAATAATATAAAAATATTGAATATAAATATATAGATCTTAGTATTCTCATAAGAATTAACAGCTAGGCAGTGATGGTGCACACCTTTAATCCCAGCAGTTGGGAGGCAGAAGCAGGCAGATTTTTGAGTTCAAGGCCAGCCTGGTCTACATAAAATTACTATCTCAATAGAATTTACTATCCCTTATCCAGGGCCATCACTTAAATGTCAATAAATGCTTGAGCCTGGAGTCTTGAATGACTTAAACTTGTGCATGTGTCATCTTTGCAGCCATCGCTGCTATGAAGTCATGAGAACAATTTCTCTGTCATATTCAGAAAACATTATTTTTGCATGAACTTCCTCTGAATTCTGTCTCTTAGAGTTTTTTAGCTTGGTGTTCCATGAGCCTTGGGAGAAAGAGAGAGGTTGTAATATAGATGTTCCATCTGGGCTGAACCATCTAGCACCAGTTGTTAACTCTTAAACTGTTAGGAGTCTGTGTGTGTGTGTGTGTGTGTGTGTGTGTGTGTGTGTGTGTGTGTGTGATTTTAAAAGAGATTTCTCTGTGTAGCCCTTTCTGCTCTGAAACTCATTCTGTAAACCAGACTGGCCCCAACTCTGAGATCCTGCCTACCACTGCACTCCAATTGCTGGGGTTAAAGGCCACTACTTCCTGATTTGTGAGTCTCTGTATTAATCACCATCCAGTGCATAAAGAATTGTCTCTAAAAAGGGATGAAAGTTCATTAGTTTATTGATACAAAAATAAGTTTTTAGAAGGAAATTTGATACTGGGTCTCTGTTTAAGTGAATTAGTAGGGCCTAAATTCTTCCTAGCTCTGAGTTCTTGGCCAAGTTTACACTACCAGGAATGCATTTCCTTATGTGTAGTAGTCTTTTAATAAAATTATAATGTGGATGGGTACCCATGTATCATTCATGGCAATATAGGACCGATATGCATAGCTTGACATAGGACACATCTGTGTAAGATTATTGTCAAATTTTCTGCCCTCAGCAGTCTGCAGAAAATGATATGGTACTTTGAGATCTCCCCAATTGGGAAAAAAATCTCCCATGCTATTAGAAACTCCACTATTCCAAATCCCATGATCGAAGTATGGAATGTCTTTAGCAACAGGGTCTTACCATTTGTTTTCATGGAAACCAAGAGGAGTGGCAGTTGCTGGGACACACTTTCCCAACAACTGGACATAGTGCATCCTATTTCTGAGCCTGTCTTTGTTAATTTGTTTGATATCTTATGTCATCTGGAAGATCTTTCTTGCTCTTCCAACTAAATTTAATTTATAATGTTTAGGAAACTTTAAAACAGCAGTTTTTTCATATAGATTTTCAAGCATCCTTCACTCTGCCCATCTAGACTATGCGGCACTGTGTTACACTAGTGTTCTCTTCCACACCTAATCTCACCTTGCTTGCCCTTTTCTCACCATACTACCTATGTTCTAACATCATCTCCCTTAATTTCTTTTCTCTTACTCCAAGTGTACCCTCTCTAGTTTTCTGGGTTTACTCCAGGTAAAAATGCATGAATCTGAATGCTTGAAGCTCAGATCTACAAATGAATAAGAGAATGGCGCTTTTGGTCTTTGGGGTCTGTTCTATCCTGTTCTGCATAATTACTCCTGTTCCATTAATTTATTGTCAAACTCATAATTTCACTACTTTTCCCCACTATGTAAATTTCCATTTGATATATGTACCATGTTTTAATTATCTTTCCATCAGTTGATGCACAACTAAGCTGATCTCATTTTCTATAGATCATGAATAGAGCAATGGTGAATGTGAATGTGTAAATACCTCCTTAGCAGGACATAGAGATGCTACATGTGGGCCACATAGAACATCTCTTTCTAGATTATATGCATTGTATAAATATTTTGCCTGTGAATATGTTTGTACACCATGGATGTAACTTTTACCTGCCATTGGCCATCGAGTTTGTTGATCCCCTGAAACTAGAGTTAAAGATAGTAGTGAGACAGTTCATGAGTGTTAGGAATTAAATCTGGGTCCTCTAGAAGAGCTACATATGACTTTAATTCTTGAGCCAGTTCTTTTACCCCTTATTTAAATTTTTTAGGAACTTCCATAGTGTTTTTCAGAGTGTCTAAATCAGTTTGAGTCCCAATAATAGGAAATAGAGGTTCCATAATGCCCATATACATACTACCATCTGCTGTCATTTTCTTCTTCATCATAGCAAATTTCCTTAAGGATGAGCTCCAGACATGTTTTAATCTGCATTTCTTTCATTTTTCAGCTAAAACCTTTATAAATGTATTCTTAGCCTTTTGTTCTGTTTAGAAACTCTGTGTTCATATCTAAATTCATTGTAAATGGGATCATTTGATGCATATCCTAAAAATAATTTACATTTTCTAAATATAAATCCTCCATTGAATAAATAACTGATGAAAATTTTCTCCACCTTTGTGGACTTCCTCTTTTGATTTACTCCTTTCTTGTGCAGGATTTTAGTTTCACATCTATTAAGTTTCCACTCTAGAACAGTATAACTTTTTAGACTGCTTCCTCTTACTTTTTATTTTAATCAGCTGTGGCATTTTCCCATTCATTTCCAATTTTATTAATGTGGGTGTTTTGTAGCTTTCAGTCAATCCAGGTAAGGGTGTGCAGACCTGGTTTTCCTTCAGAGAACCAGCTTTTCATATCACAGCTTTTTTGCATACATTTGTTTGTTTCTTACTTTAATTGCATTGATTTCTGTCCCAAAGTATATTATTTCTTCCTGTCTACTGCATTTGTGTTTACTTCTTGTTTTTCCAAACTCTTGTGCCACATTGACAAATTATGTTTGTCTTCTTATTTTTAAAAATGTAGGCATTTAGAATGATAAATTTTCTTCTTGGATTGCTTTCCTTGTACCTCAGAGATTTTAGTACATTTTGTTTTCATCTTCAGGTAATTCTGAGATTTAGTTTTATTTTGTTCCTTATCTTTTTAATGACCCAATCATTATTGAGTAATCTGTTGTGTAATTTTCAGGGTTTTGTGAATTTATAGGTGTTACTTTTTAGATTTCAGGGTTTGTCCCATTTTGATTATACTGAACATAACCAATTATTTCATTTTTTTCTGAATGTTTTGAGATTTGCTTGCCTATGGTCAGCTCAATAGCATCTAAACCCTGCTGAAAAGAACATGTCGTCTGTGATGTGGAATGAGTTACCCTGCATATGTCTTTTGGGAATGCTTGCTTTAGGATGTCATTTTTCTTATGCTTCTTTGTTTACTTTTATTTGTCTGGATGTCAGGTTGACAGAGGATGATGGAGTGTTTAAGACATCCATTGTTGCTATGAGCGGTTTCTTCTGTTCGTCCCCACATCCTTTCCTTTGCTTTTGAAACTCTGTACGCTTCAGGTTCGGCACTTGTGTTCAGAGCCATGACAGAGGCGTAACAGAGGCATGACAGAGACATGACAGAGGCATGACAGAGGCGTGACAGAGGCATGACACTCTTCTGGTGAACTGCTCCTTGGATCAGAGTGAATGACCCTCTATAGCTTCTGATTAGTTTTTACCTGAAGACTTTTTTTCAGATGTTAAAGTGGTAGCAATTGCAAGTCTTGTTTGCTTGGGATGTTATTTTCATCATTTTACTCTAAATTATTGTCTATGGATATGAAGTGTGTTTCTTGAAGATAACAAAATGGTGGATTTTGTTGTCTGAATAACTTGTGTTATTTGCTTGGGGACTGGATACTATTGGAATTCTCCAGTTTTACTGAACGATGTATATTTATAGCTACCATATTGTAGACTGAATGATATTTGTTTTCTTATTCATGATTTGCATAACTGCTATTGTAGATTGATTTTAACATTTTTTTTAATATTTAGCGTCAGATAAAGCTCAGGTGCTTTTATCCTCTACAGCTTGTAGTATTTCTTCCAGTGTTCTTTATCAAGATGACTTGGTACTCACAAATTTTTTAGGCTTGTTTATCATGAAAGGTTTTTCTTTCCCCATCAATAATGACAGATACTTTTTAGCTAGTGTAGTCTGGGTTGGCATCTGTGATATTTAAGAATTTAAATCACTTTATGCTCCTTTGACCTTAAAATTCTTTCTTTCTTTTTTATTTTATTCATTATTTTATTTATTTACATTCCAAATCTTGCCTGTGTCCTTGTCCCCCCTCCATATGTCCTTCACTTCATCTTCTCTCCCCTTTGCTTCTGAGAGAGTGCTCACCAACCCACCTACTTTATTGACTAAGATATTATTCATAGAGCCCTGCCTTTAGATGTGACTAGAGCTTTCTAATTTGCCACTTTTGGGATCCTTTCTGTATTCTTTATATTGTGTGCTTTGCAATTTGACTTGTTTATTAAGTGTTCTGTGTGTTTTTTAAACCTAAATTGGTATCTTTTTCATAGATTTGGGAAGTTTTCTTCTATGATTTTTAATGATAATAGGTTTTATCAATATAAAACTCTTTTCTGTCTATGCCTATAATTCATAGATATGGTCTTTTCATGGCATCTAGGATTTCCTGCATAGTCTTTTCATTAGATATTTTTTAATTTATACTTTTCTTTGATTGAATGATAAATTTCCTCAACTTTGTCTTGAAGCTCAGCTATTCTGTCTTCCACAGTTTATTTTGTTGGTAACGTTTTCCACTGTGTTCTTTATTAAACTTACTTTTTATTTTCTTTTTCATTTGTTTTTTTTTTCACTCAGCATTTGTATGAAACTCAATTTCCTCTTTGAATAGTCTTCATCTTTTGTTTGTGTCTTGGACTTTAGTTGGGAGTTTATTTCTATTCTTGTTCATTTTGTTTGCCTGTTTGAATCCTTTGAAATCTTTGAACATATTTCACATTGTTTCTTTAAATTCTGTGTCTTGTCTTTCATCCAAGTTGTTCTCACCAAGACACTTACTAGGAGCTTGGTAATCTTTGAGGTAGACATATTGTCTTGGTTTTCAATATTGCTTATTTTTAGGAGATAACAATCTAGGAGAAAGAATGTTGGTTATATATTTTGGCATGAGAACATATAAATATACATACACATAAATAGATATTAAACAAAATTTCAAGACAAAGCATTTTATAAAAGCTTACACTGATCCCTTTCTGAGCATTTATGTTTTCCTGCAATATAACAATTTTACATTCTTTTTTCAAGCTGATAAATGATAACATATTGCTGATATAATTCATTAATTTCTATATGTATGCAATAAGTAATCATTAAATTAGTACTGTGAACATTCTAGACACTGAGATCCCAGCCAAATTGCCAGTAACATTCAAATTTAGGCAGACATTTCCTAATAGAGTCTTCATGGGACCTATCTGAAACCACAAGAATTTGAGTGTGGATTTTGATCTGGTATCTGGAAGCTGAGGTAGCTAACACACTGAGACCTAGATAATCAGATATTATGTAAGATTGTTATTGGATGGTATGAAAAGATGATGCGTTATATCAGATATTTGAGTAGTGTGTGCACTTCTTCCTGTACTTTTTCCATTGTAATAGAACAATGTGTATAACACAACATAAGTCAAAGGCCTAGAAAAGCCATCAGCTTTTTCAGTAGCAGATAACAATGTTGTCTGAGGAACTTTCTAAAGTTCTCTTGCCTGTATTTTCTATTCATATGATGTACGTCTTGGCTCAGGGCTAGCAAGATTGAGGTAGCAGAATGCTCAGCACAATATGTTTCATTATTTTTCATTTTATTAAGGGTCACCTTGGGCCTCTGGGCTCTCTGGGTTCTCTGTTGTTTCTACACTGTTCTCTAGGTATGTCTCTTCAGTTTGCACTGGAGTATTGTTATATTCTTCTTTAATATCTTCTTTTAGTTTAGTGAGAATGTAGGCTAGCCATCAGTAGATAACAATTTACCTACAAGTTTCAATGAAATATTTTTCACTAAAATATTATAACTACTTTGTACATTGCATTAATTTGGCCACTCTACATGCACTTTTAATATATAAATACTATTTAACAATATTATTTTAGGACAATAATATGTTTATTGCAAGAGTGAATAAAAATCTTATTTGGAAATTGTGTTTCTTATTAACATTCTAAAGTATTCTGTCATGTTAAATCCAGTTATTTTCAGGTCATATTTTGACAATTTTTTAATCTAATAGCAACATGATTTCACTTTTTATATCTTTATTTCCTTTTCATTATTTAAAATGTAATTTGCTTTAAATTGTCTAGAATTATGTTCTTCATGTGTACTAAGTGAGATAATGTAAATGAGGTATATTGATGATTCTTTTGTCTTTCATACTATTGTATGAAACTCATTAATAAGATATTTCGCTTTAATAGTAAGTCAGTGAATTTATTTAAATAACTTGAAATAAGGATTTCTAGGCATATGTTATAGAAACTGAGTGTAGAAGAATCTGGGAATCCCACTTAGTAGGATTGTATCTTGGATTAGATTTCCAACAAGTGGCTGTAAAAGTAACTTTTGTTTGCCTAATATAATTGTTATCTCAGAGGCTTAGTACTGAATAAGCTGACACTCATTAGTTCTTTCTGAACTCTGACTGGCTGGTTCAACTCAGCTCCTCTGGCTTAAATTTCTCTCCAGGATGACTGATTCAATATGGCTTCTCTAAGTTTCTCATTGAATTGCTCTGCTTGAAAAAATTGCCTGTGAGAACTGCTAGAATTCAGCAGTTTGTACTGTACTCTCAAACTCTATTGTACTCTCTTCTTTCTGTCCTGTCTTTTCTCGTGTATTGTCTGTCTATTTCTACCCCACTTCCCTCTACTTTCTGTTTGTCTTCTTGAACTCCCTGCTCTTTCTCCATGCACTCTCTTGCTCTGTCTCTGTACTGTCCCTTCTCTTACATTACTCAATGGACCTGACTGACTAGAACTCACAGATCTTCCTGCCTGTCTCCTGGGATTAAAGGTATGTCTGTATTGCACCCAGAGCAGCCATGTTACTGAATTCAAATTTGTCTACAGATGACACAAGAAGTAATTGTGTGTGTGTGCCTTTGCATGTGTATCTGTGTGTAGGCATATATATGTGTGTGTAGGTACATGTGCATGTGTGTATGTGTGTGAGTGTGTGTGTGTACATATTCGTGTGTATGTATGCATGCGCATGTGGGTGTGTATGTGTATATGTGTTTGAATGTGTGTGTGTCGATGTGTATGACTGTGTGTCAGTACTTCTGTGTGTGGCCATGCATGTGTGTATGTTTTCTGTGTGAAGCTCATTAAGCTAATTTGATTTCTGATATGCAATATGAAGTCAGTATAGACCACAACAAACACTCTATGTGGGAAAAATCAAAGGTGAGATAGATACACACACACACAAACACACACACACAGGGAGAGATAAGGGAGAAAGGAGATATACTATTAATAAAGAGATGAATGAGAAAGTAATATAAAAGGAAACTATTCGAAACTATTCAGTAATTTTTTTTACAAGGAGATATGGGATACGCTTTCATTATATTGTTCATGCTGCTCTCAAAACTCCTGGGCTCAAGGATCCCTCTACCTTAGGCTCCCAAGTTTCAGTGGCACACACCAAGGCAAGTGTCTCTGTTCAGTGGCTTTAATAATGGTCTAAAACAATTTGATTAGAAAACTGCCTATGTAGCAAGCAGCACCACTACAGAGATCAGATGCGAGGAGCTCTCTAAGAAAATTGTTTAGAATCTTGGAGAAGAGAAGAGGAAACTAGGACATGAAAGCAGTAAAAATTAATACAGTGTCATTCTCATATATTGGAATATAAGAAATGAAGGAAAGAAGCTGAGTTTTGTTAAATAAGTAAAGTTATCATTATCTTCATAGTCCTTTCCCTATTGTCTATTCAAAATTTGAAAAGAAAATAATTTAAGACAAGAGAGAAGATAAGTGGCAAAAGCTGTGCAGATTCCCTTTGTGTTGATCATAATGATGTTATTTAATCACAAGGCCTATAAGGAGGAATAAGAACTGAGTTATAAACAGTTCTAGCATTGGGATACACATGGTAGAAGCTACAGTAGTTACTGTGCTTCAGTGTATAGTCTGTATATGTTCATCCTGTGTTCATTGGGTTTTTGTTAGATCCGAGTTTCCCAATCAATTAGGCACTCAAGAAAATAGGTGTCATTACTGTGAGATGGATTACTAGCAACAAATGGCTTTGTGTAAATACTATACTCAAGAAAGACCATTAAACCTCATCTTTCCTTAATATCCTTTTACATTTTAAAGTCTTCATTTCTTTGAAGCTAGGACAAATATCACCATAGATTGTTGAAGAAGTATTTATATTTGTTTTGAGTTGAGTTTAGGACAATTATGTAAAGAAGATATGAAAAAGATTCTAGAGTATTTTGGGAAAAGAAGGGACTGTCCTATAATATTTCTTTTATCTCCAGTGACCAAGAATTAATTAAGAAAAATGAGTCCTAAAGCCAATCAGGAAGCTATGCTGACCACAACACGGTATAAGTGTGTAAGTATCCCCACATTTCCTTTAGATAGGAACAATTCTGGGTCAAAAATGCCTCAACGGGGGGCCTTGTCTATCTACGGGAAATGATATCTTCAGGTTCCACTTCTCCACTCTTGGGCATTTTTGCTAATTATTCTTCACTGGGTACTGGGAGCCTCTCACATCCCTGGTGTCTGTGAAATTCTAGAAATTCCCCAGTCCTATACCCCCACACACACTGCTGCATATTTCAATTCATTCTCTTGGCCATCTGGCCTTCTCTCCTGTCTCCCCACCCCAGTACCTGATCTTGCCCCCTTTTTCCTCCCCCCCTCCACTCTCCAACCCAGGTCCCTCCCTCCCTCTGCCTCTCATGATTGTGTTGTTCCTCCTTTTAAGTGGGATTGAAGCATCCACACTTAGGCCTTCTTTCTTGTTAAGCTTAACCTGGTCTGTGAGTTGTATCATGGATATTCTAAACTTTTTGGCTAATATCCACTTATCAGTGAATAATACATACCATGTATGACCTCTAGGGTCTAGGTTACCTGACCCAGGATGGTATTTTCTAATTCCATCCATTTGCCTGCAAAATTCATGAAGTCCTCATTTTTTAGCTGAGTACTATTTCATTATGTAAATGTATCACATTTTCTCTAACCATTCTTCCATTGAGGGACATCTGGGTTATTTCCAGCTTCTGGTTACTATAAATAAGGCTGCTATGAACATAGTGGAGAATGTATGCTTGTTATATGTTGGAGCATCTTTGGGTATATGCCTAGTAGTAGTATAACTCAGTCTTCAGGTAGTACTATTTCCAATTTTCTAACGAACCACCAGATTGATTCCAGAGTGGTTGTACCAGCTTGCAATTCCACCAGCAATGGAGGAGTGTTCCTCTTTCTCTACATCCTTGCCGCATCTGCTGCTTCTTGAGTTTTTGATCTTAGCCATGCTGATTGGTGTAAAGTGGAATATCAGGGATATTTTGATTTGCATTTCCCTGATGAGTAAGGATATTGAACATTTCCTTAAGTGCTTCTCAGCCATTTGAGATTCCTCAGTTGAAGAATATTCTCTGTTTAGCTCTGTAGCCCATTTTTAAATTAGGTTATTTGGTCATCTGGAGTCTAACTTCTTGACTTCTTTGTATATTTTATATAGTAGGCTTCTATCAGATGTGGGATTAGTGAAGATCTTTTACCAATCTGTACATTGCCATTTTGTCCTACACCTTTCCGAAGCTGTTGAGTTTCATGAGGTCCCATTTGTCAATTGTTGATCTTAGAGCCTGAGCCATTGATGTTCTATCCAGGAAATTTTATCCTCTGCCAATGCATTCGAGGCTCTTCCCAACTTTGTCTTCTATTTCATTCAATGTATCTGGTTTTATGTGGAGGTCCTGGATCCACCTGGACTTGTGTTTTGTACAAGGTGATAAATATGGATCAATTTGCATTCTTCTACATGCAGACCTCCAGTTAGACCAGCACCATTTGTCTAATGTGTGAACAAAAATATAAAATGATAGAATTTATTGGAATATCTGATTCATCACAAAGCAGTCATTAAACATGCTTGTAAAATTTGGGAAATAATCAAAATTAAATCTCCAAGTAGAATATCATTATCTATCATCGTAAGATATATGTTATCTTACTTCAAACTTGAAGCTATAATATATTATATTTCCTAAGTTTTTATAGTAAATTATACAAAACTATTGAGAATTGCTTATTTTCATGCTTAGCATTATTAACTAACTTAAATGAGGAGATATGAATAAGAATTTAAGTTTAATCTTATAGATAAAGGTAACTAGGTCACTATGAATGCTTCTCCTTAAACTAATGACTTTACCTAATTCTTAAGTCTGCTGAATGAAGCTCATTAGGTTTGATTCTTTTATGCTTAATTACAGGACCACCTTGTGAGTTCTTCTGTTTTTTTGTTTGTTTGTTTGTTTATAGTCATCCTATAAAAAACTTAATCTACTTATCCTAGGATAAGAATCTCTTTTAATTTCCCCTCGACCACCCCCACCTCCATTTACTTCTCCATTTCTTTTTTAGAAAAGGGTAGGCCTCGCATGGATATCAACCAGCCATGGCATATCAAGTTGCATAGGACAAAGCCCACCATTTAGGAAGGAAGAAGTGACCTAGGAGGAAGGAAGGGTCCAAAATGCAAGTAAAAGAGTCAGTGACAGCCCCTGCTCCCTCTGTTAGGAGTCGCACAAGAAGTCCAAGCTACACGAATGTAACCTATGTGCAGAGAGCCTAAGTCAGACCCATGCAGGCTCCCTGATTGGCTGTTCAGTCTTTTTGTGCCCCTAAAGGCCCAGGTTAGTTAATCCTATGAATTTTCTTTCTATTTTCTTTTTTTTATTAGATATTTTCTTTATTTACATGTCACATGATATCTCCTTTCCCAGTTTCCCCTCCAAAAAAAGAAATAAAATAAAAATAAAAATAAAAACAAGAACAACAACAACAGCAACAGAAATAAAAAGCCCTGTTTCCTCCCCCTCCCCTTGTTCATCAACCCACCCTCTCCTGCTTCTTGACCCTGCCATTCCCGTACACTGGGGCATAGAACCTTTACAGGGCCAAGGGCCTTTCTTCCCATTAATGACTGACTTGGCCATCCTCTGCTACATATGCTGCTGGAACCATTAGTCCCACCATGTATACACAAAGTACAATCCACAAACCACAAGAAACTCAAGAAGAAGGAAGACCAAAGTGTGGATACTTCATTCCTTCTTAAAAGGGGGAACAAAATACCCATGGAAGGAGTTGCAGAGACAAACTATGTAGCAGAGACTGAAGGAAGGACAATTCAGAGACTGCTCCACCTTTGAATCCTTCCCATATTCAGTCATCAAATCCAGACACTATTGTGGATGCTGGCAAGTGCTGGCTGACAGGAGCCTGATATAGCTGTCTCCTGAGAGGCTCTGACAGTACCCGACTAATACAGAAGTAGAGGCTCACAGCCATCCATTGGACTGAGTACAGGGTCCCCAATGAAGGAGCTAGAGAAAAGACCAAAGGAGCTGAAGGGTTTGCAGCCCCATAGGAGGAACAACAATATGAACTAACTAGTACCCTCAAAGCACCCAAGGATTCTATGAATTTTCTTGGGGGTATATTTGAACCCTTTGGCTCCTGGGAACCTCCCTCTACATCTTCTTTAGGATTCCCCAAATTCTGCCTAGTATGAGTACCTGCATTGTTTCTATCAGATGTTGGATGAAGCCTTTCTGATAGGTGTCTTCTTAAAGAAAATTAATATGTCAGATTGCCCCTTTACAGTTTTTTGTTGTTGTCTTGTTTGTTTGTTTGACTTTTGTTGTTTTTATCTCACAACATTAATCTTCTCTATTTGGTAGTCTTTCTGGCCCTCAAAATAAAGTAGACTACAGTACCCTGTGTCCTGGGAAGACTAGCATAGGTTTTTGTACATGATAAGGGCATTGTTTTTCTGGTCACTCTATACATCCTTATAACTAATAGCTTTTTGAGCCTATGTTGTGGAATCTCACAATCTGGCATCACTTTTTAAAAATCTCTTTTATAATGTCTCTATTCCAAGCTTTTAAGTGGTCTATTTGCATGTCTCTTCTTGGATTCTGCTGAGACAGCTGGTTAGGTTTTGATTTGTTCTCATGATCTAAAATTGCTAAGACTCACTCTGTTAGTTTCAAACATATTTTCAATGTTTACACTCTAAGGAGGAAAGGAAATATCCAAGCCTGGAAGGTCTCTTAGGACAACAACATTGGGCACTCCACAAATAAAGAGGCAGGGGGTAAATATTCTCAGTCCAAATGGAAGAAACACAGAAAAAGTAAACTCCACAAAGGATAGTCACCCTACAGTAAACCCCAAGAAAGCACGAATCTTACGTACTTCAGGCTGTGTTTGGAAATGGTATGTGTCTTTCCTTTGACCCTTTCTCTTTCTCATAACAATACTGCTTAAGTCATGTTAATAATAATAACTATTATTCTGGTTCATCACTGTCCAAGCTTGTCTTGAAATTCTATTCAGTACTCTTTTCATATATCTGTTGGACTAAGTTGAGCTCCCTTTAGTGACCTTCCAGGTTCACACTCTAGTAAAAACCTTCTAAATTGAACTATATTTATAAAACTAAATTTAATTTAATCCAAACAAGAAATGTATATTAGACTTAATACAATTTACATTTTTATTTTGTAACTTGAGTTATTTTTTAGTAAACTACAAGAGCTAATCTTACATCTGATTTAACCATAACATTTTGTTAAAAAGGAAAAAAAAAAGAAAATAAAGGAAAGGAAGTAAAAAGGGAAAAAATGTTAAAAGTACCAAGTCCTGAAAAATATCCATTCCTCACCAATGATATTATCACAGTTATATATAATGAAAATTCCCATGTATTAGCTCTGTACCTCTTCCACATCATCTGTTTTAATGAACAGAGAGCAGTATTTAAATAATATGTTTGAAAATCTTCAAAATTATGCAGTAGCTGTCAATCGCAAATAAGTGAAACTGAAGTTTTTAACACCTCAGCAGCTGTTCCCCCTCTCTCTCCTCCTCATGCCCACCTCCCAAATCTCTCCTCCTACCCCTTTCTCTCTTCAGTTTCCCTTCAGGAAAGCACAGGCTGCCCAGGGTAGCCACCAACCATGTTATATCATGTAGAAACAAAACTAAGCAACTCATCTCCTCTTAAGGCTGGGTGAAGTGTCCCAGTACAGGAAGGGTCCCAACATAGGCAGCAGAATCAACAATAGCCCCTGCTCCCACTGTTAGAAGTACCACAATAGAAGTTATACATCTACCAAGGTTCATATATTCATAAAATAAACCAATAAAGCAATTGGCTGATTATCCTTTTAAACACTGAAAATTTATGAAACATTGTCAGTAAATTAAGAGAGTAAATTATTTGACCATGACGAGTTGATACTTTCTCAATTTTAGCCTAGGGAATTCCTTTTTATTCTTTAAATTTCAAACACCACAAATCTTTTCTGTGACTGTAGATTACAACAGTCATTACTCAAAGCTTCTGTGGAAAAATGCATTTACAGAAGCACAGTCAAAAAAGGTTTCAGGCATAGATGCATTTAATTACACAGGAATGTAAAGGTACCAAGAAATCAATGAGTAGGAAAAGTTCAGTTGTTTCTAAGTATATTGTTTCGCAAATTTACTCATCAGAGGTACAATTAAAATACTATGTCCTGAGGTATTCTGAATTACCAGAATAGGTCTTTTGCAGAAACTTGTTTGACTTTGAAGATTCTGAAGATCAACTTTAATTTCAGTCCAGTGTTGAGTGTGAAGTGGACCTATCTTCAATCTCTAGTACTACAACATTCAACATTGACTAAATTAAATAATTATTACCTCAAATATGTTACAAAACCCATGAACTGATTTTACTCAACCCCCCAAAATGAGCAAATTAGAGATATTGTAAGTAGATGAGCAATTCAAGGATAACTTAATTCTAACATAAGGTATTAGAATTAAAAATGGGATATTTACCAATATGTTTGGCTTAAAAAACAAATTTAGAATTTTAAAATATTACATTATATATAGGTGATTTTGTTTATAAGAAACATGAGTCTAACATAAAAAAACAGACATTGATATTTTATCTCAAGTAGAGTAATATATATGCATACTCTATCTACTGCAGTGTTACAAATTTGTTGTCTGCTACATTCACCACAGGTACTATTACAACTTTCTGTCTAATGGCAGACTATTCTGCTTAAGGTACTTCAAAGATATAGGATTCCAGCCCACAAACGCCAGCTTCCACAGTCAATCTGCAGTTCACTTTGAAGACAAAGTGATGTGGTGTTTGTCTACTCTTAACCACAGAACATTTCTAATTCAACCTTGGTGTCACTCTCCTCTCTTCCTTCTATACATGTGGGATACCTATAATAGTTTTCACAACTGGTGACTATGGGGTATTACATTACAGGGTAACTAACAGAATATTTAAGAAAATTAACATCTTTAGGTACAAGAACCACCAATGGCTTATACCTAAAATCCTTTTTAGCTGTAAAAATTACAAAGTTGTAGATGTTTCAGAGTCTACTATAGCTGAAATCAGACAGAAAAGGAAATTCAGGCAAAGCAAGTGACATGCAAAATGAAGAGGGAATTATTTAACTCTGGGCAACTTGCAAACACAGTCATAAAACTTTAGTCTCAGAACAGAGCAATCAGATCATTCAGTTATTACAAAAGATAGACTAAATCAATGGCAAAAATGTAAAGCAAAGTGTTTGTAGCAGTGTCAGAAAATATATTTTACAAAATAATGTCATTAGAGTCACAGCAGAGAATTTTACAACGAATACCACAGTCAACTCATCCAGGCTATAATATTTCTAAGCCATTATATTTTGAAATAAATGAAAGAAAAATGATAGAACTGTAATAATAAATATATAAATCCAACACTGCAGTTGGACATTTCAATATACTTCTGCAAACAGTAAAAAAGCAAGCAAATCTTTTGAAGTATGAAGTAGTTATCATTTTATTATTACAAAAAGAGTCTCAGAAGTCTCTGAAGATTTGATTTGGAATCAACACAGTTCTATTTCAAGAGTTTTATTTAAAGCCAATTTACCTGACTCAAAGCATGGTCTTTTACTCCGAAATAGGACTGCTTGAACAGTTCATTCAATTATCCCAAATCTAATACATGCTTACATACCACAATGAAAGTAGGATGGTAGTATTGTGTAATAACCTCAGGTCATGAGGAATTGAGTCAGGTTGTATTGGGCAATAGTCTCAAGCCATAAAGAATTGCTTAACCCTCAGCCTGACTGGTCTGCTCCCCATGAAGAATAGAAATGCCTGGGTGATGAAAGCAATTCATCCTTATCTCAGTCAAACTACAAAAGTAGAGTAACTTCCTGGTGGGCACACACATGATCACATAGATGCACACACAGACATACACACAGACACACACACACACACACACACAGACATACGGATTCATACATAGATGCACACACATGCACATGAACCACATACAAAGAGACACACACATACACACATAGATACTTATACCCACATAAGCCCTCCCACACACACTATATCAAATAAGTACCAATAAGATAACATAGCATGAAAACTAAAATTATTATATCCTCTTTGTTCTATCCTATTTTGTAACTTAAGAGTTTCATTTGGTTTTTGGTGAGGAGTCTTGTGGTATATGTGAAGCTTTGTTCCATGGGAAAGAACGTTCCTAGGGGTGGGTTTTGAGGTTTCAAAAACCCAAGTCAGGGCTAGTGACTTCCTCTTTGCCTGTGCATCAGGATATAAAAGTTTCAAGTACTGCTCCAGAGATTCCCTGCATACAGCCATGCTCCTTGTTATGATAAGAATGGACTAATTATTTGAAATTCTTAACAGAACTCCAATTATTTTCTTTTATAATATTTGCCTTGGCTGTGGAGTCTCTTTACAGCAATATAATAGTGAGTAAGATAATGCGCATTATGGAATTATGAACCCAACTAAATTAACAAACATGTTACCTAACTATTTGCCTGACTCACACATTAATCTGAGAGGAACTGAGCAGTAATTAAATTTCAGAGATAACAACAGCCATGAAAAGTTTCCTCCTTAAGGGGATTTATATTAAATCTGAAAATCTGAAAAATGTACAAAATTGTTACATTAGTATTTTTGTGAGACTGTTTTTATATTTATATCCATACACAAAAAGTAAGAAAAAAATCCCCAGTCCTTCTCCATTTCACATTTGCATATAAAACAGTGTGCTGTCAAATTATTTTTAGCTAGATGTGATTGTTAACAGAATCTAAAATCATCATAGATGCTAACTAATCTTTGGTCATTTCTGATTGGGAATTTCTGAATGTATCAATCAAAGCCTAGAGAATTACCATAAATGTAAGTGGTACTATCATATTGACTGGGTTATCAATAGCAGAAATGGGTCTGGGTATGAGCATTCATTTGCTTCTTCCCTGTGGAACAGTTAGAATAGATGCCTCATACTCCTAACCCCATGCCTTACCCACCATGACTAAACAATGCCCTCAAACTATAAAGCAAAACAAACCCTTCATCCCTTAAGTTGCTTTAGTCAAATATTTTTCACAAGAAGAAATGTAGGTAATACAGAAAATTAGTGCGAGAAGTAGGGATGCTGTGGTAAACCTTACCATGTGGTCCTTAAATCTTTCCAAGTGGTTTGCAGGAAGAGTATGAGAAGTTGGCAGCAATGAAATAAAGGAGCCCAGAATGCAGTAAGTTAAGATTGATTATGGGCCATTTTGGCATCAGCATGCAAATAGGGGTCCAAAGAGACAATGGAACAGTGGACAACCACTAATAAGGTTTAAGAAGAAAATGAGAACTCTGTAAGGACCTGAGTTAGAGGCCATTTCTATTACATTTATTAAATGTCCTCAGAACTTGCATAAGACCAAAATAAAAAGTGAGAGACTAATATTTTTTGATGGAGAACATTTCAGGAAACCATATCATTCAAGCTATAACAATGAGCTATAACTCATTGCTTTTATTTAAATCTACATTGAAAGAGGGCATCAAGTAGAGCAAAAAAGACACAAAAATATAGTTTGGCTGGTGATGGAATGTATGTAGTCAATTAGCTTTTTGGACAAGGAGTATGTAGATACAAAGAGTCTGCATTGTTAAAGAGAGTAGTGTCTTTAAAGTGAAATCCTGCTCTCTTCACTGAAGCAATAGGAAAGATATTCTGAGTACAGTCTCCAATGATCAAAATTTCCATCATGTAAAATGCGAACACATTTGAAAAGATAGAGCCTCAAATGAAGATGTTGCTGAGGATACTTGCTCATAAGAAGATGCCTAGTGAAGGTCATGGAAACATGTTCAATAGTTTGTGTCAGGAATCAGCTTAGACTAGGAAATGTATGGCAGAATTGACAAGGAGATATTCAGTTATCATTTTCTGAAGGAGTATAGAAGAATCCTATGTTACAATGAAGATCTCAAGAAATAGATTTTAGGACCAAGGAACGAATTCCAAGGAAAGCTACAGGCTGACATAGATCTGGTCCAAGAAAGCTAAAGACTTAAAGTGTATGAATTGATAGTGTAACTGCTCTGTGGTTTGGTTGAGGGTTTTCTTGTAGATATGAAAGAGAAAGGAAAGCCAGAGGCATCAGGACATCCAGAGCACAGAAGAAAAGAAGACTGAACATGGTCATTAGACTGGACATAGCCAGGGATATCTGTGAAAGAGAAAACAGTAGAGGGGGCTAGAAAATAAAAAAAGAAAATGAGAAAAACAGAATTAGAGATCAGAGCAAGAAAGGAACATAGATAGATAGAAAGACCATATCAAGAATAGAAGGGTTACATGGAAAATGAGGAGCTCTGGGGAGGGAAGACTGTATGCTGGAGGTAGTTTAAGATGGTAGAGGAGGTTGGAAGGTCTGGAATGCTGTCATTGACTTTGAATTGTAATAATGAGGAAGCCTGGGGTTAGCCTGAGCTTTGATAGGCTAATAGGCACCACAGGTAGAAACATATCCCTTTTGCTAGAGGTGATGAAACTGACTCACCTCTGATGAGCTTTTCTCTAACTGTATACCCAAACTAGACACAAGGAAAGCAGTGCTAAGAAGAAAACTCATAGCTCTGAGTGCCTCCAAAAAGAAACTGGAGAAAGCATACACTTACAGCTTGACAGCACACCTAAAAGCTCTACAACAAAGAGAAGCAAATACACCCAAGAGTAGATGGCAGGAAGTAATCAAACTCAGGGCTGAAATCAACCAAGTAGAAACAAAAAGAACTATACAAAGAATCAACAAAACCAGGAGCTAGTTCTTTGATAAAATCAACAAGATAGATAAACCCTTAGCCAGACTAAACAGAGGGCACAGAGACAGTAACCAAATTAACAAAATCAGAAATGAAAAGAGAGAGATAACAGAAGCTGGTGAGATTCAAGAAATCATCATATCCTACTACAAAAGCCTACACCCAACAAAACTGGAAAATCTGGATGAAATGGACAATTTTCTAGACAGATAGCAGGTACCAAAGTTAAATCAGGATCAGATACACCATCTAAACAGTTTGATAACCCCTAAAGTAATAGAAACAGTCATTAAGAGTCTCCCAACCCACTCCCTCAAAAAAACAGGACCAGATGGTTTTAGTGCAGAATTTTAGCAGTTCAAAGAACACCTAATAACAATACTCTTCAGACGATTCCACAAAATAGAAACAGAAGGAACACTACCCAGTTCATTCTATGAAGCCACAAATATGTTCAGATCTAAACCACACAAAGACCCAACAAAGACAGAGAACTTCAGAACAAATCTCCTTATGAATATTGATGCAAACATACTCAATAAAATTCTTGCAAACTGAATCCAAAAACACATCACAATTATCACTCACCATGATCAACTAGGATTCATCCCAGGGATACAGGGATGGTTCAATACATGGAAATCCATCAACATAATCCACTATTTTAAAAAAGTCAAAGAATAAAAACCACATGATCATTTCATCAGATGACAAGAAAGCATTTGACAAAATTCATTACCCCTTCATGGTAAAAGTTATAGAAAGGAATTCAAGGCTCATACCTAAACATAGCAAAAGCAATATAAGGCAAACCAGCAGCCAACATCAAACTAAATAGAGAGAAACTTGAAGCAATCCCAATAATATCAGGGACTAGACAAGGCTGCCCAATCTCTCCCTACATGTCCAATATAGTACTCGAAGTCCTAGCCAGAGGAATTAGACAAAAAAAGGAGGTCAAAGAGATACAAATTGGAAAGGATGAAATCAAAATATCAGTATTTGCAGATGATATAGAAGTATACATAAATGACCCCCAAAACTGTATCAGAACATCTAAACATCATAAACAACTTCAGTAAAGTGGCTGGATATAAAATTAACTCAAACAAATCAAAACAGATTGAGAAAGAAATTAGGGAAATGACACCTTTCACAATAGTCACAAATAATATAAAATATCTTTGTGTGAGTCTAACCAAGCAAGTGGAAGATCTATATGGCAAGAACATCTAGTCTCTGAAGAAAGAAACTGAAGAAGATCTCAGAAGCTTGAAAAATTTGCCATGCTCATGTATTGGCAGTTCTAATATAGTAAAAATGGTCATCTTGCCAAAAGCAATCTACAGATTCAATGCAATCCCCATCAAAATTACAAATGTATCCTTCATAGAGTTAGAAAGAGTAATTCTCAAATTCATTTGGAATAAACAAAAACTCGGGGTAGCAAAAACAATTCTCAACAATAAAAGAACTGAGGGAATCACCATCCCTGACCTCAACGTATATTACAGAGCAACAGTGATAACAACTGCATGGTATTGGTACAGAGACAGGCAAGTAAATCAATGGGATTGAATTGAAGACCCAGAAATGAACTCACACAACTACGGTCACTTTATCTTTGACAAAAATACTTAAACCATCCAGTAGAAAGAAGACAACATTTTCAACAAATGGTGCTGGTTCAACTGTGGTCAGCATAGAGAATAATGCAAATCAATACATTTCTATCTCCTTGTACAAAGTTCAAGTCAAAGTGAATCAAGGACCTCCACATAAAACCAGATACACTGAATCTAATAGAAGAGAAAGTAGGGAATTGTCTGGAATACTTGGGCATAGGGGAAATTTTCCTGAACAGAACGCCAATGGCTTGTGCTTTGAGATGAACAATTGACAAATGGGACCTCAGAAAATTGCAAAGCCTCTGTAAGGCAAAGGACACTGTCAATATAATAAAGCGGCAGCCAAAGATTGGGAAAAAATCTTTACCAATCTTAAATCCAAGAGAGGACTATTATCCAATATATCCAAAGAACACAAGAAGGTAGACTCCAAATAACCCTATTAAAATTGGGGTACAAAGATAAACAAATAATTCTCAACTGAGGAATACTGAATGGCTAAGAAGGACCTAAATAAATGTTCAACATTTAATCATCAGGGAAATACAAATCAAAACAACCCTGAGATTACACTTCACATCAGTAAGAATGGCTAATATCAAAATCTCAGGTGACAGCATATGCTGGTGAGGTTGTGGAGAAAGAGGAACACTCCCCCATTGTTGGTGGGATTGCAAGCTGGTACAATCACTCTGGAAATCAGTTTGGCAGTTCCTCAGGAAACTGGACATAGTACTACCGTAGGACCTAGCTATACCACTCGTGGGCATATACTCAAAAGATGCTGCAACATATAACAAGGACAAATGTTCCACCATGTTCAGAAGCAGCCTTATTTATAATAGCCAGAAGCTGGAAAGAACCCAGATTCCTTCAACAGAGGAATGGATACAGAAAAGGTGATACATTCACACAATGTAGTACTACTCAGGTATTAAAAACAATGACTTCACGAAATTCTTAGGCAAATGATGGAGCAAGAAAATATTCTGAATGAGGTAACCTGGTCGCTAAAGAACACTAATGGTATGTACTCACTCATAAGTGGATATTAGCCCAGAAGCTCAGAATACCCAAAATACAATTCACAGACAATATGAAGCTCAAGAAGAAGTAAGATCAAAATGTGGATGCTCTGTCCTTCTTGGAAGGGGGAACAAAATACTTATGGGAGGTAGAAGGTGGGAGGAACTGGGGAGGAAGAAAGGTGGAGGAGGAAGTAAAAAAGATCAGGTATGGGATGAGAGCAGGATGATATACAGAGGGACAAGAATTCGAACAGAGGTGTGAAGCAATAGGGAATGGGGAACAGAGGGTATCCACCAGCAAGTCCCAGATGCCAGGAAAGCAAGATGCTCTCAGGACCCAACAGAGAGGAGAGTAGCTGAAAAGCCCAACAAAGTTGAGGGACAACCTGTAGAGACCATATCCAGAGTTTAGGCTCCCATTTAGGGGTTGGGGCCACCCACTCATCTCCAAATTTTTAACCCAGAATTGTTCATGTCTAAAGGAAATACAGGGACAAAGTGTGGAGCAGAGTCTGAAGGAAAGGCCATCCAGAGACTACCTCACCTCGGGATCCATCCCATATACAGACACCAAACCCAGACACTATCGTAGATGACAAGAAGTGCCTGCTGATAGGATCCTGATACAGCTGCCTCCTGAGAGGCTCTGCCAGAGCCTGACAAATACAGAGGGAGATTCTCAGATGCTCACAGCCAACCATTGGACTGAGCACTGCAACCCCAATGAAAGAGTTAGAGAAAGGATAGAAGGAGCTGAAGGGGTTTGCAACCTCACAGGAAGAACAACAATATCAACCAACCAGAACCTCCAAAGCTCCCAGGGACTAAATCACCAACAAAAGAGTACATTTGGAGGGACCCATGGCTCCAGCTTCATATGTTGCAGATGATGACATTTTCTGGCATCAATCAGAGAAGAAGCCCTTGGTCCTATTAAGGAGTGATTCCCCAATGTAGGGGAATGCCAGGGAGGTGAGGTAGGAGGGGGTATGTGGGAAAGGGAGCCCACTCATAGAAGCAGGGGGAGGGGGCGATGGGATGAGGAATTTCCAGAGGAGAAACTGGGAAAGTGGATAGCATTCAAAATACAAATACATAAAATATCCAATTAAAAGCAAGGAAATTCTCTTATCGTCCAAGTTGTCATGCTTTCCCTCACATGGTAGAATGTCACTCTGAAATATAAGCCAAAACAAATCCATCTTTTTTGAAATTGTTTTATTCTACTATTTTGTTCCAGTAAGAAGAAAACAACTAGTACACTATTCCCTCAAAAATAGAAATTACTATGTGAGTATTTCTTAATCCAATGAAGTAAAATACAATTTTCTGAGTTAATAATATTAAGACATTTATATTTATAATTTCCATTATAAAGTTGCAATGTTCAGTTACATGAATAATCATACTTCATAAATTGAAGGATGGAAGTAATTTTATTACATAATGTGCAGGATTTAATTTTGATTAAAATAGTTATAATTTATTTAAGTATTAGATTTCATTGTTGATGTTAATTAAATATGAAAATCAAAGGAATATATGTCATTAGTAGAGAAAAAGGAACTAAAATCATTAAAATTAATTTTCTTACATTAATGTAACTGTTTCCAAATATACTGTGCCACTGCCTAACAGTAATATGACTGGTAAAGACTTTCATGATGGTAGGTTGTTTTCTTGAGCAAAAGTAATTTGTTAGAGGTTTATATCAACATTTAGAAATATAAATGTTTTCAATATATTTATATGAACATTTTTTAGATAATTTCAAGCTATTAAGATATGCAAGACAATTAAGGATTTCCTCAACCTTATATTGCTGAAGTCATTTTATTTTTTTTTAATGTTTTTATTTTTTATTTATTTATTTTTGGTTTTTCGAGACAAGATTTCTCTATATAGCCCTGGCTGTCCTGCAACTCACTCTCTAGACCACGCTGGCCTCAAACTCAAAAATCCACTTACCTCTGCCTCCCAAGTGCTGGGATTAAAGGAGTGTGCCACCACTGCCCGGCTGAAGTCATTTTATGTTTAACTAGAATTTGATCACCTTAATAGAGAATTTCATGGAAAACTATCCAACTCTATTCTAGCTACCCAAGGTCAAGATGTCTCAGCTAAAGTATTCTAACTTCTGTCAAACTGCCTGCTTGTGAAGACCTTTAGGCAGTCACTTATATTAGTTTCCTGTGCAGAACCACTTATCTTATTTTTTTATCAAATTGATTGTTTAGGTAAAATACCCAATATAGTTGTAGAGCCAGTTGCTAGGGGGTGGTTTGTATTTTCAAAACCCATGCACTTAGGATACTTGGCACTACATATAGGATCTGAATATCTGGTGTGTCTCTAGCCAGCTAAAATAAAGACTTTCAATTTACTATGAACCGTGTCTGAATGGTCATCTTTGGTGGGTTCTCCATAAGTCATGAAAGATTAAAAGTCAAGACATTCCCAAGGTTCTGAAAGTAACAAGACAATAAGTTCCTAGCTGCAGATAGAAAAACATGAGAGTCCAACAGTAAAATATCCACAGTTAATGAATTGAAATACAAGACTACTGGACTTTTTGAAATAAAGACAGACTCTCAACACTGGGACTGGACAGCATATTACAGATGTTGGTAAGTTATCTTCTTTTGAGCTTTAACTGAGTGAAAGAAAGCCCCCCCCATGCTGAGGAATGACTGCAAGATCCCATGGGTGGAAGTTACTACTGTTAATTTAGCTTAAGAAAAACACTCAAAACTCTTCTAAATACTCACATTTCTACTCATAGACAAATTAATAGAAAAAATTCTCATTGTAAGTTAGAGTAAGGACTAGGCTACTCAGGATGACTATCACAAGTGGTCAAGTGTTCAGCCGTAAATAGGATAATGCTCTGAAAACAACCTGGAAGAGGGAGGAGAAAGAAGAGAAGAGTCTAAAGATAAAGGGGAAACTACGAAAAGCTATCTTCTATGTATGACATAAACAGGATATTCATAATGTTACAATATTGGCATACTGCAATGGGTCTTCATAAGTATGGGCCTGGGAGCAATCAATTAAAGACTTGGGAGGGGCTTATGTATACCTACTACTCCCTGATGAGCTATAAATAGCTCCATGCTATTGACAAATTTTGGAAGAAGAACATTGATTTCGGTTGTGTAACCATGGACGATTTCAGTATGGATACTGCAATGGATAGCTCCAAGTCAATGATCATGTGGATGGCCTTAGAGACATTTATTGGATCACAGTAGAAAATAAGGAGACATAGAATTAGGAGGAGTTGTATAGTTGGATTAATAGCAATGGTTTTGAGAGAGGAGAAGGTAAGAATGGTTGTAATCAAAATGTAACATGTCGATGACTAAAATTGTCAATGAGCAAATTTAATAAAGGTTTAGAGAGAAAAACTGATTGCTAACTAATGTAATACATTACTAATATGCCACAATTACAGAAGATACACAACTATATACAAAACAGAAAAAAATATATTCATAAACACTAGAGCACTAAATAAATCATGCTGAAAATAAGAAAAGGAAAATTTTTCCTGGATCATATCAGCATTGTCAGTTCATAATGGCAATCAATAGGCAAGTAAATACTCAGTACATATATCCACTGTTATTGAACATTCATGAATAATTGTTTTGCATAGGAATGTGCCCCATAGGTGATGAGGGGAGTTGAAGTATTGGTCACCTGGTCGTAGAGCTCTTTTGAGGGATGGGGTAGCACAAGTAAGGAAATCATTAAGTACACATCTTAGAATGTTGTACCTGGTCCTTAATACTTTCTATGTTTCCTATCTACTATGAGATGAAAAGTATCCTCCTTCAAGCACTACAGCTAGTGTTAACCTCTGCCCAGATATACAGGGTCAAGCAATCTTGACACGTATACACTGAATAAATAAATAAACATTTCTTTTGTTAAGGTGAATCTTTCCATATGTTAATCATAGTTATGCCATAGCAAGTTACAAATGGAATACAGTTAAAATTTAGAAAAGAAGTCTCAGGAAATAAAAACATTATTTGTTAAAAGATCCTTTATAAGGTGAAGACATAGAGATGCTTAGAGAAATGTGACTACATTAGAGAGAGGATAGGGGTTTTTCAGAGGGTAAACCAGGAAAGGGGGTTGTTGCAGCATTTTCTCTGTCTAATCACATTAGGTCAGTGACAGGCCTGTGATTGGACAGGAATAGAGAGGTGGAGCTAGAAGTTGAGGAAGAGAAAGGTCGGAGGGAGAAGGGCAGCATCTTGATCATGGCGTCAGAGGAAGATGAGTCAGACCCCGCGTGGTAATAACCAGGCTAAGGTTTTTACAAGGTCAAATTAATTGGGTCAAAATTTGTCTGTATAATTTGGCATTGAAATTATTGTATTGGCATCTTGTATTTGTGATCTTACTATTATATAAACCTGATTGGGTGACAATATTTGAAATGTAAATAAAGAAAATGTCTAATAATAAATAAATTCATCATTTATAGTTAGGTGCTAAAAAACTATTCAGAATGAAATAAAATAAAGTTCATAAGGAAAATAAAAAGCAGTAGAAGAGAAAAAAAGATCAGAGTCGAATTAATGGAGAATTGATGAAAGAAAAATGATAGGAGATTTTAAAACATTAGTGGGAAAGCAAGTGGTTTAAGCTACATTTTCTCTGTAGAATTCTATTAGCAATGCCTGACAGTTGCAGCAAAAGTAAAAAGTTTCTTCAAAGCAAATGAAACAATTAATGCAGTAAAAAGACTGCTTAAAAATGGAATAAAATTTGCCAACTGTTCAACTGGCAGGGTATTAGGACATAGAATACACAGAGTTTAATATAGTAAATAAGAAAGAATTAAAAAAAAACCTACTAATTATCAATCAGGCAAATGGACAGAGTAGACAATTTTCAAATGATGAACAATTTTCCAATATTTTCGCTAAAAATGTTCAATATCTATAGCTATATGGAAAACAAAATGAACAAAACTAAACTGAGATTCTGTGTCATCCTAGATAATGACTATCTTCAAGAAAACTAATACCAATCTGGTGTGGCATTAGTGTGTGAACAGAAATGAATTCCTCTACATTGGTCAGCCTGAACAGCCATTAGTTCAGAAACTTAAATATTTCCAAATAATTTAAATCTAGAAGGTATCATGTGATCTATTTCTACCACTTCTGGGCATATGGACTTCAAATCTCAGTCAATATATTGAAGAGATCATCTCAAACACATATAAGCAATGGAAAAGGTACGGTTTCTGCCCGAGTACCCAAGAATAGATGACCTGATGAATCCCTTGTGCATAGGTGAATGTTGTGCAAATCTTTGTGGTAGCGGAGAAGATCCACTGCTCCTTGTTGGCAAGTCAATAAGAAAAAATTTAAAAAAAAATCTGACGTGAGAAAAACTATTCTGATTTTTGTTCTAAGTGGATCTTGACATATTTTCCCTTAATTTTATCTAGTTCAAGACTCTGGATTATCTTGGGCCTTCATGAACTGCAATAGAAGGCATCTAACCCTATTAAAATCCTAGTTTATGATAAGAAATAAGTTTATGATTAAAATAAGTTGACCATTCTATTCTAGCATGTTTAGCTATTTTATATTTATATTTTATTAATAACAGACAAAATTCCATTTTAATTATAATTACGAAAATGTAACTATAACCACTTCTCCCTGTTACCCAGAAGTTTCTCAATAGTTAAGTATACTCATTTCTTTCCAAATGAGTTTGGAAAGAAATTCAGATGAAGTTATGGATCATGTGTTTTAGATAATTGAAGATTGTTCAGGTCAGAGATTATCATCTTTAATAATAGTTTTCTAGAAGTAGAAATATATCTGAACTAAAATTAAACTCTAAATGATATGCAAACAAACCAGAAACTTCACTGATATTGAGAATATACATTTAGGGGCATTTCATTTATACACATATACTGTGTTTATATGTTATTGCAAGTTTAAAACATAGTCACATTGGGATGGTACTTTAGGGATATTTGAAAGAGTGGGAGCAACATGAATTAGCAGTGATTATATTTCAGCCTATGATAAAACTTGACTTTGCAGTTCCCCATGGAAGCATGCTTCCTGGTCTTCAAAGTCATGAAGTCATCACCTTGGAATATGTGACTTGCTTGACAAATAACAAATGTACAAATCCTGTGCATTTTTAGTAAGTTTTATTGTAGTCTGAAATATTTTTCATTTGTTAACATGGTGTAAAAAACTGTGTATGGTATATGCCTAGTCAACCTGGGAACACTAAGCTGAGTTTAAATTACATATATTTATAGTCTATGCTCACTAGTCTTCTAGCATTATCTGAAATATAATGCTAATATTAATATTAATAAACTACTATTAAGAAGATAATATTAAGAAAATGCTTCCATAAGTTCTAGGTATAAGACATTTTCATAATGATTAATGATTGTTGGAAAGGCCCATCCCATTGTGGTTGGTTCCATCTCTGGGCTGGTAGTCATGGGTTGTATGAGGGGAAGCAACACAGTAAACAACATCCTTCCATGACATCTGCATCAGCTCCTGCCTCCAGGATTCTGTCCTCTTTGAGTTCCTATCCAGACTTCCTTCAATGATGAACAGGGCTATGGAACTATAAGCTGAATAAATCCCTGCTTCCAACTTGCTTTTTTGTCATGGTCTTTCATCACAGCAATAGAAACCCTAACTACAACATAGGCATTGTGCCAAATACTTAATGTCCCCAAATTGCCCTGGTGAGATCTATTTGTTAGAACTTACTTATCAATATTATGAATAAAACCTTAAGAATGGGCACTATCTTCGTGGTTTGCTATTTCTGTTAGCACATATTAAGACAAAACAGCTCCTCAGAACAATGGAATAGTTCTATAGTGACAAATGTATATGTAACATGCCTATTCAAGCTGCTGAGAACTGGAGCAATTTATTCCACAGCATATTCTTAGAACTAAGAACAAAGACATTGTTTTTACTTCTTTGTCTGTCCTTTTATCAGTTTATCTGTTTAGCTGCCAAAAAAGAATGCTTTGGACTAAATAAAGTTGTTAAGATGTGAAAAAGATAGATTAATTGTCTTCTATCATGTTTTTAACAAGCATGTTACTTTGAATACTCACTAATAACTATAAGTGCACGTAGCTTTGAAATTTAAATACTTATTTACAAAATTAAATGTTTTGTTGATTTATCAGAATATATCTAGGGTTTGTCTAGACTTCTCACAATCAATTTTTGTGAAATAAGAAATGGCATTTAGAAAATTATATAAGTGACAAATATACCAGTTTTCCTACTTAATAATCAACACTTGAATTTATGTACACTGGTTTCTTGGGTATAATTTGTCTCTAGTATTTTCTAAAATAAAGCACAACATTAAAAATTCATAGAGTTTACAGAGGTTGAGGGCCCACATACATATATATTTTTCTTGAAGTATTTATAACTTCTGGATGACCGCCAATAAGGCAAATAAAATCTTCCAAGGATAGTATTATGTAGAAAACTATTGGATGTCAATTTAAAGATATCTTATAAATTAATAATGGAGATTTTGGTATATATCAATAAAACATAATAAAAATTATGGAAGTGGTTTTCTCAGTATGGCAATAAAATTTTAATAAATATCAAAATATTTTAATTCAGTATAATCATTTTATTTGTAAAATTCTTGTTTTATGCAGTATACCAATCTTATTTTTATTATTATTCTTATTAAAACCATTTTGACACAATATATTTTCATCTTATTCTTTTCTTCTCAACTTCTCCACTGAACTGCTGTATGATCCAGCTATTACACTTCTGAATGGAAAGGATTCTAAATTAGCACACCACAGAAACACCCCTTCCTTATCATTCTTTGCAGTACTATTTCCCTATATACACAGTATTGGGTCTAATTTGTGGAAAAGCACATAAATGAATAAAGAAAATACACAATGGACTTATAGTCATCTGTGGAGGAGAATGAAATCATAGCATTTTTAGGAAAATTATTAAGTGAAATTATACTAAGTGAAGTAATGTAGAGTAGAGAAGTGTCATATGTTTCTTTTAATGTTCAGGATATACATGTGTACATTCAGGTGGATGAAAGAGGGGTGGAGAAATGAAAAATGTAGGAATTCTTTAGGAAGTGAGCTTTGCTAGAAGTAGATCACTGAGGATGGGTCTTGAGATGTTATAGCTTTACCCCTAGAGTTTCCTGCTGAAGGACTACATTTCTCAGCTTCGCTTGCAGTCACATAACTCCCAAGGAAATAGAAACAGTCACTAAAAACCTCCCAATCAAAAACAAACAACAACAACAAGAAGAAAAAAGGTCAGGGCCAATGATTTTAGTTCAGAAATCTGCTAGACCTTCAAGGAAGAACTCAAATTGATTTTCCTATTTTCAAATTGAACATCCTATTGATTTTTTTTTTTTAGCAGTGGTGAATGAACCTCTATTTAAGTTGCTCATTGGTGAATTATGAACTGCAATTATATTCAACTCAGGTGTGTGCATACAGCATGGGTACTGGGTAAGCCTCTTTAGGTATCCTGAATATTCTCCATGAATGGCCTTTCCTTCAGTCTCTGCTCCACACTTTGTCTCTGTATCTCGTCCCATGGGTATTTTATTCCCTCTTCTAAGAAGGGCTGAAGTATCCACAATTTGGTCTTCCCTTTTTTTTCTTTCTTTTTTTTTTTTATATATTTTCTTTATTTACCTGTCATATGATTTCTCCTTTCCCAGTTTCCCTTCCAAAAAACAAAACAAAACAAAACAAAACAAAACAAAAAAACCAGACCAAAAAAGTAAAATAAAAACAAAAAACAACAAGAACAAACCCTTGGTGCCTCCCCCCTTCCCCTGCTTGCCACCCCACCCTCTCCCACTTATTGGCCCTGGCATTCCTCTACACTGGGGCACAGAACCTTCACAGGGCCAAGGGCCCCTCCTCCCATTGATGATCGACTTTGCAATCCTCTACTATACACATGCTGCCAGAACAATCAGTCCCACCATGTATAGCCCTTGGTTGGTGGTTGAGTCCCTGGGAGCTTTGAGGGATACAGAAATTGTGGTACATCTACACAATGGAGTACTACTCAGCTATTAAAAACAATGAATTTTTGAAATTCTTAGGGAAATGGATGGATCTGGAAAATATCATCCTGAGTGAGGTAACCCAATCATAAAAGAACGCACATGGTATGCACTCTCTGATAAGTGGTTATTAGCCCAGAAGTTTGGAATACAGGAAGAACAACCCTTCCTTTTGTAATAGAACTTTCAGCTGCGTTATTCAGTTGCTAGTATATTATGCCCCAGACTTGTGTTCAAAGGCACTTAGTGCTATGGATTTTCCACTTAGCACTGCTTTCATTGTGCCCCATAAGACTGGATATACTGTGCCTTCATTTTCACTGAATTATAGAAAGTTTTCTTTATTTCTTCCCTGACCAAATTATCATTGAGTAAAGTATTCTTCAGTTTCCATGTGCATGTGTGCTTTCTGTTGTTTCTGTTGTTGTTGAAGTCCCGACTTAGGCAGTGGTGATCTGAGAGAATGCAACACTTTATTTCAATTTTCTTGTATTTGTTGAGACTTGTTATTTTGTCCGATTTTATATTAAGTTTTGGAGAATGTTCCATGAGCTGCTGAGAAGGTACATTCTTTCGTCCTGGGGCGAATTGTTCTGTAGATACTGTTAAATTCATTTGGCTCATAACTTCTGTTAGTTTTATTTTATCTCTGTTTAGCTTCTGTTTGGATTGATGACCAAACATTGGTGAGTCTGGAGCACTAAAGTTTCCCACTATTACTGTGTAGGCTTCAATGTGTGTTTTGCGATTTAATAAAGTCTCTTCTATGAATGTGGGTGCCCTTGCATTTGGAGCATAGATGTTTATAATTGATACTTTATATTGGTTGACTTTTTGCTTTGATGACTATGAAAGTGTTCTTTGCCATCTATTTTGATTACTTTTGGTTGAAAGTCCATTTTATTGTATATTAGAATGGCTATTCTTTTTTAGATTAAGGAAGTTTTCTCCTATGCTTTTGTTCAAAAAACTTTTTACACTTGATATTTTCTTTGACGGATTTACTAATATCTTCCATTGCATCTTCTATGCCTGTGACTCTCTATCCTATCTCTTGTATTCTGCTGGTGATTCTTGTGCCTGTAGTTCCTGTTCTCGTTTTTTAGGTCTTCCATCTTCAGTGTTGCCTCCATTTCTGATTTCTTCATTGTTTCTGCTTCTATTTTTACATCTTGTACTGTTTTGCTCACTTTTCTCACCTGTTTGATTTTATTTTCCTATATTTCTTTAAGGGAATTATTTATATCCTCTTTAAAGACCTCTATCATACTCATGAGATTGGATTTAAGATCAGAATCTTGCTTGCCAGGTGGGCTAGTGTATCCAGGGCTTGCCACAGTAGAAGAGTTGGGTTCTGATAGTGCCAAATTACATTGGCATATGTTGATCATATTTTTGCACTTGCCTTTTACCATCTGGTTGTCTCTGGTGTTAACTAGCCTGGGGTGTCTGGGATTTGAGGAGGTTACTCCCTGAAAGCAGGTAGAGCTGTGTGCCCCAGGTTAGAGTAGGTCTCTGTAGAGGCAGGCAGTGGTATTTTTGGTTAGAGCAGGCCTAATGTTCCCCAGTTTAGAGCAGGATTTCTAGGAGACAAGCAGAGATATGAGGTTGTGGGTCAGGCATGTCCATTGGTCCTGAGTGCAAGTGGAAGAGGAGATCAGAAGGGAGATGGGGCTCTGACCAAGTGGATGTCTGAGATGTGTGTTAGACTTTGTGTGGCCTCATCAAGAATGGATATTGGAGCAGGGGTCTCACCTGTGTCCCTGATTAGAGAAGTCCTCCTGGAGTCAGTCAGAGCTGTGGGGTAGTGAAGCTGGTCATATCACTTTTATTCTGATAGTAGTAATCATTTTATGGGTAAGAGCTCATATTATCTTCGCAGTATAATTGCATTCAAAACCCCAAGTTCAAATCTACTCTGAATCTGGTAGCAGCGTTTAATTATGAGAACTTTATGCAAACAAACAAAATTACCCCATTCCAAGCAAAATGTTACAGAGCAAAGAAAAAAAAGAACATACTTTCATTCCAAAATGATGGAATGTTCAAAGATGAGAGAAAAGCTTGATGAAAACCCAGGAAAGCAAGCATCAAATCTTTAAGCTCCATGTCTCTGAGTCATGTAAATAACTGTGGCAAGGGTTTGGATAACTTTCCTTGACACTTGATGTATGCATATCCTCGCTGTCTTGGTGTGGATAAGCTTGGTTTCTGTAGGTGTCATTTGGTGTAATACTTTTTTTACATGTCCGATAGGACCATGTGCAGTAGTCCCTGTGCAGTTTAGTTTTCACAATCACAGCCTTACAAATCACACAACCAAGAGGTTTCATGCAGGATTTCTAATCATACCTCATGTATCCTAGCATCCTAGGCTTACCTTTGTCATCAGCTTGAAAGCCTCCATGCATTGTAACACCTTCATCTTGTATGACTGTCAAACTATTATCATATGAGCAAGTCCATAGTTTGGCAGTAGTTGGATCAATCAGAGCTCATGAAGAATAAATATGGCAGCCTGTGAGCTGACCAAGTGGAAAGAATACCACCACTAAATTAGTAGTTCATTACTTTTAAATCATCCTTATTTCAAGTCTTCTAACAGTGACAAAATATAGACAAATTTCTTGGAAAATATGTTAAGAGTGGCTTCTAACACATTTTCCAATATAGCTCTCATTTGTGTTTTAAACTTCATAAGTCTGATTTTTCTTATTTATACTTCTGCTGACATCATTCTGGTCTTTTGAACTACCCCCATAGTTGTTTGATAATGAAAATAATGACAGCATTATGAGCTCTGCTTGGCCTACTTCTTCAAAGACTCCAAAATTATTCTGAAAATCATCTCTGAAATCAAAAAGCAGATGATTCCATTGGGTACATCAATAGCACCATTATTCTGATACTAGGTTACTGTGATTTTATATTTCCTAATCCCTGTGACTCAGAGATCAACTTGAAAGCAGAAGATTTATTATGTTCACAGTTTTAAGGGGGTCAGTTCATTATTGCAGAGAGGAGTGAAGAACAGAATGTAGGACAGTAAGCAGAGCAAAGCAGGAAAGACCTAGGAAAGACAGAGCTCGTAAAGACATGCCCTGGTGACCTATCAATCTAAGCTATACTACATACATTTTATTACATCCCAATAATTCTATTATGACTCTAACCATTGACTGAAGCATTTAGTAAATGTTTTCATATTCTAATTATCTCTGCAAGCACCAAATATTCTTAGCTGTATACTTCACTAATATTTCAGATGTTTCTTAATCTAAGCAAGTTGAAGTCAGGATTCAACTTCACTGCCATGTAGAACTAGAGGTGTAAAGTAGAGAGGATTATACTCTTTGATATAAAACATGATGTGAAGAGTAAACAATCAAAATAGGGGTACATTGTCATAAGAGGCATGTGGGCTGATGGCACAGAAGAGGCACTGCCACAGCACATATTTATAGACTTTTATGGAAGATGCTAAGAGAAGGCACATGTTAATAAATTCAGAAAATTGGATAATCCTGTATTGAAGGTCTGGGTTTGTAAATACATTGCCTGAAAACACTTCCCAGAATTTATGGAAGTAAAGGAAACAGTCTGGTTGCTGATTTGGGTGACATTGATGTAAATGTCCGAGCTTACCACACTTAACTTCAAATGATGAAATTTGCTATGACCTAACAGTGTAAAAGTCAACAAATTGTTTTTAAGTAGTTGTAAGTCTTTTGTATATGATATAGAAATTTGCCCACATATTTGAAATAATTATAATTTCTATGTATGTATCAGTAAAATAATTCAAAATAACAAAATATCAATAATATAAGAATATAATCATTTTTCAAACTTAAATATTTAGATGGGGAGATTTTCATTTTGGGTTTCCTCTACGGGTCTATCTGATTTTTACACAAATGATCTGGTAATTTAAAATAATGACACTTAAATTACTTGTTGATATAATACAAATGAAAAAGGGTAAAGAGTGGATGTGGTGGTACATGTTTGCAATCCTACCACTTTGGGGGGGTTCTTGACTATGAATTTGAGACAAGTCTCTTTACATGGAGAAACCCTGTCTCTAATCAGAAACACAAGGAACCCAGGGAGCAACCAGGAAATATAAAAATACAAAGGCCCATGAACCTACATGATAGAGCACTTGACTGTCCTGCCAATCTCTAGCCACCTACTAATACGCTTTCTGAAAGTGAGTTTTAAAATTCACATTCTGCTATGTGTCACAAACCTACAGATAACCAAACCCATAATGCATATTAGTTTCAGCCCATTATCACATTATCAGCTGTTTAAATTATTGATAAATAATCATCATAATAGTGGTTGCTTAGTTTTACAATAATGAGAAGCTAAATATACAGGAATGCTGTTTTTCTCTATTTAGATGTAGTTAGAACTAGGAAACTGTTGATATTATAGACCTTTCAAATAGCGTGTGTGATACTAAAATCTCATTAGTGAATTAATTCTTGCACAGTTTTTAATGAAGTAAACTAATCTAAACCAATTTAATGAACCAGCTTTCTAAACAAACAAATCCATGTTATAGATTTCAAAATATACTTTTGCAGTTTCACTTTGTCTATACTGGTTCTCTTATTTCTCTTTCATGGTAGCCTCTCAACTTAGTTGTGCCTCAGTGTAATTTTCAGGTGGTATTGGCAGAAGTATCTGCTACATAACAAAGTTCAGAAAGAGAATTTTCAATAATTTATTATCTTACTCAACATGTACTGAAGCTGCTACTCTGTTATTATACTTATAGAGAAAAAATCCCACAGGAAATAACAATGAGGAAAAACTGATAAAAATCTGAATTATAAAGAGTCAGTACTCTAATCCTATATTCATTACTTCTTATAACTATCTTCTAGAAAAATTATTTGTAACCTATGACTTAATATCTTTTGTAAGTACAAGATTAAAGAATATTAATATCATTATAAATGATACTGGGTATAAATGAAATGTTTATCTCAGTAACTAATTTTTTAGAATGAAAAGTCATTGAATTAATTTAGTACATAATATTCAAAAATTGGTATTTCAACATTTAATCCCATCTCAAATAATTAGTACAAATATTAAAAATAATATAAGCTGAGATTTTTATATTGAGTATGTAGTATATAAGTTAATATTGAAAATGTAAACTTGCCCAACGGGATTTTGTATAGCAATGAAGAAAACTGAAATTAACTTTGTTCATATAGATGGACAGAACTAGAAAAAACTACAGAGAGCAAAGTAACCAAGATCCAGAAAGAACAGTGCTTCATGTTTTCTCACGTATGTGGATCTGAGCTTCAAATCTTTAGACTTGTCATTTTAACTCAGAGAACTTGTAGAAGCTATCAGACTAGAAAGGACTCATGCTGGAAGAGGTGAGGTTAGGAGAAAGCTTAGAAGAACACGGTTGGTATGAAAGTAAAGGGGATTAGTAAAGAAGGTTTAAGTAATTTTTAAAAGAAGAGTTCAGGTGGAGATCTTCTACATCCTAAAAGCCATACATTATTGAACAAAATATCAATGTATGTGTGGGTTCTTTATTATACTTTTTTTTTTGAAGCAGTATTGCACTATGTATCTCTTGCTGTTCTGGAACTCACTGTAGAGACCAGGCTGATCTGGAATTCAGAGATCTACCACTGATCTGCTTCCCTAGTGCTAGGATTAAAGGCATGTGCCACCATGCCTGGTTCTCTACAAGCAGATTAAAGAGGTTCTATAATTTTCTTCCCCATAAGCAATGAAGGATATTCCCATTGGATTTAGTTGTCCACAATAGGTATGTGGTACAAGACACATAGTTTAGTCATAGCACATGAAGACATGAAGCTGCTACTGACAGAGGCGCTTCTTCCCTCTTAGTTGCTTTCCACAGTAACAGAGGTGCTAAGCAGGCTGCTGAGGGAAAGTCCTAAACAGTCTTAGACAGATGCAATCCCTGTAAACAAACAACTGGTTTCACAATCCGGGTCTAGTGGTGCAATGGAAGGATAGGTTTTATGTTTTATGGGAATATTCTAGTACTTTCTGATTGTATTTAAGGCTTTCCTGCACAGGTATAAAATTAGGCCTCATAATATAAATCTGATAATAACTCATGGCTGGAGTGGTCATAGGCACTTTGGGAGAATCAGCTACTATTGTTTTATTAAAGTCACACAGTATCTAATTACCCTCTATTTATCCTTATATCCATAGATTGTACATCCTTTCAACCTTCATTGGTGAAGCTTTTTTTTGTTTGTTTGTTAGAAGAAGATGGTTAATATAGAATACAAATCAGTCAAAGTTCAGAGAATATGGCACTGTGAAATACTTGGCTGTCTACAAGACACCTACATAAAAACCTATACCTCAAATGTAAGGACAATCATGGAAAAGAGGATGGAAAAGATGTAAGTACCCGAGGTGATGAGGAATGTTGCAAAATGGCATACTCCAGACATGACATGGTTGATCCACTCATTGCTTTGGTGATGAACAGTAATGTGGAAGTGTAAGCTAAATAATCTCTTTCCTCCCCAACTTGCTTCTTGGTCACAATGTTTTCTGTAGGAATACAAACCCTGACTAAGACCCTGAGGAACATTATTTCATTTTCTTCAGTAGCTAGAGTTACAGCAGATAATTTTTCTCCCAAGCTCATGCATATAACTTTATTCTGAACTAAATGAGACACACACACACACATACACACACACACACACACACACACACATAGACGCACACACACACGGAGAGAGAGACACACACGGAGAGAGAGAGACATATACATACAGAGGAAGAAGGAAGGAAGAGAAGGAAGATGAGGGAAGGAAGAAGAGGGAGGATCAGGAAAGGGAATTCTGGGGAAGAAGAAGAAGACAGCAAATGAGAAAAAGTGAAAGACTAAAATCATTATATGCATGCATAGAATTTTCAAATAATTAAAATAAAATAAGATAAAATAACTCAGTCATAAAAATAAACAACCATATTAAATAAAACAAAACAGCCCCATAGGAGGAACAACAATATGAACTAACTAGCACCCTCAGAGCTCCCAGGGACTAATCCACCAACCAAAGAGTACACATGGGGTGTCTCATGGCTCCAGCAGCATGTGTATAGCAGAGGATGGCCAAGCCAGGTCATCAATGGGAGGAGAGGATCTTGGCCCGGTGAAGGTTCTATGCCCCAGTGTAGGGGAATTCCAGGGCCAGTAAGCAGGAAGGGGTGGGATGGTGAGCAGGGGGAGGGGGTGGAAACAGGGGATTGTTTTAGTTTTAATTTTTTTCTTATTATTTTATTTTTTTTTTCGTTTTTTGGAGGGGAACCTAGGAAAGGAGATATTGTAAATAATAAAACATCTAATTAAAAATAAGAAAATAAAGAAAATTAAAAAAATAAAAACAAAACAAGAAAAAAAGCACATATGAGAAATGATGTCCAATTTCCAAGTTCATACTTAAAAGTTAAAATGTTTTTTCAGGAAAATTCTAAGATATGGTCTTTGTCTGGATCATTTCCTAGTAAAATGATTTGGTCATAAGACACCAGATTGCTTGGTTTCCTCTCTCTGTAGCAGTAAAACGCTCCAGACTAGCTTCCTTTCTTCTTTGTATTTCAGCACATCATGTACAGCATGATCAACCCTCATTCTGAACACTTCCCTATTTCCTATGTTTTTAATTTAACTTTTCCATTTCTGACTTCCTTTAAGTACAATTATTGGATGAAATTTTATCAGTTTTTAAATCACTGCTATAGTTATTCTGAAAGACAACTTTGACAATGAGATATAAAAAATTACTACCTGAAAGAAGTTCTATAACTTAAAACTTTTTATAACTTTTAACATTTTTTCCTCACACACTTAAGAGCTCTTCTTTTGCTAAGGCTATTCCAAACTTTCTCTCTAAGTGTTTACTGAATTTATTATAAAATGTCATCTATAATCTTCCCATATCATTTCTAACTTCAGAATCATTGTTATGACTTTGTTCATATTTGTCTCTTTACAAATTTTGCCTTTTCTATTTCCTTAGAATAAATAAACACTATTTAGCTGTCTCTTTTGAGCTTACATTTCATTTTTACACAGATTAAAATCACACACATCTGTCTTTTCATGCCCAGCTTATTTTTCTTAAGATTATATAACGTTAGATCCCTGTTGCCACACTTACATAATTTTATTCTTCGAGTGATTCCATAGATTTCTGACCCTTGTTTAATACATTTGCTTTTTTCACCTAGCTATCTCAGGACAGTTTCATTCCACTGGTTGATTAGAGTGAGTTATGGTGTAATATTAACATGGTCATAAAGTCACTTTTTTGTTTTATAACCTTCAATTATATGTGCAAAATGGAAATGATGCTGCTGGATCATAAGAACATCTTTCTCTCCCTCTCCCTAACCTCCTTATTCTCTCTCTCTCTCTCTCTCTCTCTCTCTCTCTCTCTCTCTCTCTCTCTCTCTGTGTGTGTGTGTCTCTCTGTGTGTGTGTGTTTGTGTGTGTCTGTCTGTCCGTCTGTTTTATACCCCCAGACTATTTTCCAAAGGTGTACTACTAATATACATTCCTAACAATGTTGTATTAAAAACCATAATTTCTCCCATGATCATCATCATTTCTTTTGTGCTGGTTTGAAAAATTGCCTTTTAAACATTTCTGATATATAGAAATCATATATATATATATGTTTTGATCTATATGTTGATAAAAATTGTGATGCTGAAGATTTACCTCCTCCTGTGACCATTTGTACATCTCCTTTGAGAGCTATCTGCACAGTAATAGCTAAGAACAACCCACTGTCGTTTGATACTGATGTCGTCTTCTTACACTTTTACAGCTGTATTTTTTGTAAGAGAAAAAAAAAAACAGGGAGGGGAAATGGGAGGTAATTTTATCATACACGTGAAAGGTTTCTGCATGGTGATTTGCTGATGTGAGAAAGATATCCTTGTTCCCGAATCATAGGCCAGCTTTGTAAGTGTGGCAAGATGAAAGTTGATTTGGATGATAAACTGTCTTCCTCACTGAAAGACCACTTAATTTGGATGCTCCAAGAGATTTATTTCACTTTTCAAAGAATTTATAATATTCTTTAGGAATAATTTATAGCAGTTGTAAAGATGGTCTTAAATTATAACAAAATATGGCTATCTACCCAAGGTGTTTTCATTCAGAATATGATCATTATATCTATACTTAATATTCATCAGCTTAATAAAAATTCAGTTATATATGTTCCCATTTGTAATTATTTGGAGACCTTGATTTTTATTATCGTTTCCTAGTTCAACTTAAATTATCCCTTCATTTTTTTTTTTTTTTTTGTGGATAATTCCTAGACAGAGCCTACACTCCCCTGGGTTAGCCCATTCCCTGGGGCCCCACATTAAGGACATTTGCTGATGCATTAACTTTCTTATTGCAGATTTTATGGCTCCTGGCTTCCCAGAGCCATTGCACAGATTGGGAGTAACAGTT
>NW_022196896.1:121232515-121272090 GCF_008632895.1 Mastomys coucha
TTGTTCCCTAAGCAATAAGCAGTGTGGTGGAAACCACAGGCAGTGTGCTGTCAACACCACAGAGACAAACAGACATCGCTCCTTCTCATAGGTGGGCAGGTACAGTTTATTCTACGTGGTGATCGCAAGGAACAACAAGTCTTTACATCTCATGACAAGCAGCAGCTTTCAACTCTGGGCTGGACTCGCAAGCCAAAGAGCGTAGAGATGCCAAGGTCCTTTCATGTTTACATTCAAATAACTGAGCCCCAGCTTTCCCCAAAAGACACTCAGGGCGAACTGGCCAAAGTGGAATTTCAAAACATCTTAGGCAAAACACCAATCAGTAAACAAAACAGGAGAGTTCTCTTACCCTTGGCCATGGAAATATTTTCAATACCTGGGGCTGCTGTGTTCCAGTGCATGTTCATCTGCGTGGCCCTCTCGCATTTATGGGGGGTACAATATTATTGAGAAAAAAAAAAACAAGCTGCTTAGGGAGATTTGCCCAGAAGTACAAAGCCATTTCAACCAGTTATGCCTCCAACTCTCTTCCTAATTGTTTTAATGTTATATATTACTATGAGTAGCATTTTAATTATAGTAAAAAAAAACCCTGCTCTTTTATCTCTAAATGAATTAAATTTCAATATTCATAAAACTATAGCTCCTCTTCGATTGGCTAATGCCAGTAATTCTATGAGGTAGCGAAGGGATAGTTTTCTAGTCCGAGTTTCCCTTAGTTAAAAGTTATACTGTGAAGTATATAAAATATTAGTATACTAATAAAGATCCCAGATCTCACCCTTGTAAAGCGGGATCAGTAATAAGAAAGAAGATAATGGAAACTGAGATGTGTCAGTCAGACCTGGGCTTGCTGGGACGCCTTTTGGCCTGATTTGGCTCCTTAAGTTTTATGTAAGGGGCTGGCTTTGGTGGTGTGCACCTGTAGTCCCAGCACTGGAGTGGGCAGAAATGAGGAGATTCCTTGTGATTGCTGGCCAGCTAGTCTTACCACGGTGGTAAGATCCAGACTCAGCAACAAGAGGTAGTCTCAAAATAAAATACAGAATGATAAAAAAGACACCTGACATCAATCTTTGGCTTTTACACAGAAAGACAGACAGGCACACATGCTCACACACATGAATGCACACAAGCATATCATGCACGTGTTAACAGAGATGTATTCACATCCAAGAACATATATATATATATATATGCCACCCATATGTATACTCCACTACATCAAAAAATAAAATTAGCCTTTGAGTCTCTTAAAAACAGCATTTGAAGGCCAATATATTTCCTGATATCTCCAAGATCCAGAGGGAAGATAAAGTAGAAGTACGTTAGCATGAAGAAATATAAGAAAAACAAAAGTAAGCATGACAAAGTTTTATGTATAAGCCACCAAAAATTTTAACCTAAAAGGTAAATTTAAAATCTTAATGTTTAAATGTATGAACTCATTTTCTCACATAGCTCTGTGTAACACTGTCCTTCGGTGTTCATCAGGACCCTGTCTTTTATTTGGCATTTGTTTCATTAATTTGATCAGACAAATTTTAAATAAAAGAGGGCAAATCTAAATTACAACTTGTAAAATGTAATCATGAAAGTTAGCTTATTTTTAAATAATCCATAATTTTCAAACAGCATAGGTACTATTGTAGTACCAGGTGACATTATATTACATTTATATTATATTATATTTATTTATATTATATTTATATTATATTTCTTTTTTCTTTGATCTTTAAAAATTTTACACAATGAATTTTGATCATAGTTCCACTCTCTCTGAACTTCTTGAAGATCTCTATTCATCCAACTTTTTCTCTTTTTTTTTTAAAAATCTTTCTAGTCCAAATTAACTTAATGTATTTGTGAATTTTCACTAGAATGGAGCCATCCTACTAGTGCCCATAGTCTTAAGGAAAAATGACTCTCCTCTCCAAGCTGCTCTCATTTGTCCATAGCTCATTGACTAGCGGTTGGCCTACATGTCCACTCTGCTCCATGCTTGTATTTGTTTTCAGTTGAGTTTGCTTGGTGCTTGTGCCGCTGTTATAATTTCAATGGTTTTCTTTGAGCAGGAGTGCTGTTATGTCTCAGATAGTGTAACCTTCTATTCATTTACTGTGTCCATCTGTTATGCACACCATTCTCTCTTCTACCATAATCCCTGAACTTTTCAAGGAGAGGGTGCAATATCTTTTTTGTTGCTATTGTTGTTCAGAACAGAGCCTTCCGAAGTCTCTTACTATCTGAACACTGGACAAGTATAGGTCTATATTAATCAATATCTAGTTCAAATAGTCACATTACTAAAGAGGTTTTAGAGATGCATTAATCTGTGGGTATAATAATAAGTCATTATGATTCAGTTTAATACTATGTGCATTAAACAACTTACTAGCAGTAGCTTCTTCCCTTACGTGTATGACCTCTCTAGCCACAGGTCCCTGGATAAACTGTGAAATGAATGATGAATTTCATCTTCTACAATGGATATTAAATCTGATAGGAAGATAGTTGGTCAGTCTGATGATGCAATAGGTTCTTACCATCATGTTTTGAATGGTAAACAATAACAATGGCTGTGGACTGGGGAGTTTGTGGATTTTAGGGGATATCACTGGCCAAAATACTAAAAAATATAAGGCCTATTATTGACTCTGAGCTTTTTGTTTGTTAATATGTAACACATAGTAGAGTCATTGTTGTTCTATTATAGTATAAATACACATAATTCAATAGATAATTTGATAGATAAGTAGATAGGCAGACAGATGATAGAATAGATATGGCAATATTCTTAAAGAAATTTTAAAGAAGCTTCTATTCCAACAGATAGGTTTTCACATGACAGTGTGAAAGTCTTTAGGATTATTTGTCTCTCCCTGTATTACACGTCACTTCCATTCCAATTTAACTCTTTCTATTCCATTAACCCTCTTCAATCTTCCATGGCTGATTACTTGTTTCCTGTCATTTTATTCTGTGCACTAACTCGTAAGACCTATTCATTTATTTATTTGAAATAAATTGTAAAATACATTTCCAATACTTCTATTTAAATCCTCAGGCAGTAGAATCCCTCACAGTCCTCTCCTTTCTTAACTTGACTTTAAATATTCTTTAATGTACTCTACACACTACGAAAGGCGAAAGGTAAACACTAATCCATCTATAAACCTTTCGTTTTACAGTGGTGGTCTGTGTATATAACACACGAATGCTAAAGTAACACAAAGCCTGTGGGCCTAGCCAATCACTATCTGACTGGAAAGAAAAGCCCCCTTGATGGGATGGAACCCAACCAGAACACTGTTTAGGCGGCAAACGATCCGAGACTAGATAGGTCCGGGATCAAGAGAAAAACCTATTACTGTTCTACTAGAGGAACATAGCAATAAAATGACTCCTAATAGCAATTCTCCAAATCTACAAACTAGTGTTTCACTTAGCCATCACCACCGAAGCTTCCTGATACAGAAGTGGGAACAAACACAAAGACCCAAAGCTGGATGGTGTACAGAGAGTGATCGATCTTAGAACAATCAGTTGTAGATGGGATGTCTCCACCAACTCCCCCCCCCATCTCCACCAACTCCTCCCCACCCCCATCTCCACCAACTCTTCCCCTTAAGGGCTCAGGAAACTCTAAAGAGGAAGCAGAAAGTGCTACTGCAGGTGGAGGACACAAAGAAAACAAGGTCTTCTAAACTCAGCAGGACCAATGCACATAAGAAGTCATCGAGACTGGCAGCACACATAATCTTGCATAAGTCTGGTGGGTTCTCAGTATTGAAGGGCAAGTAAACACAAGCCCATCTTTAATAAAAAAAAATGTTATATCCAGACCACTTACAGATGAAAAATTAGCTGTTTTCAAACAGTGCCATAGGATATATGAAGCATTCTTAAAGCCTGGTCCCATACACAGTAGGAGATGATGAACACACAATAAAATTAACGGTATTTTTGAAGGGTCTTAGTCTCAAGTCTTTATAAAGGCTTTTCCTTCCTTCCTTCCTTCCTTCCTTCCTTCCTTCCTTCCTTCCTTCCTTCCTCCCTCCCTTCCTTCCTTCCTTCTCACCTCCTTCCCTCCCTCCCTATCTCTCTCCCTCCCTTCCTCCCTCCTTCCCTTCCTTCCTTCCTTCCTTCCTCCCTCCCTTCCTTCCTTCCTTCTCACCTCCTTCCCTCCCTCCCTAGCTCTCTCCCTCCCTTTCTCCCTCCTTCCCTTCCTTCCTTCCTTCCTTCCTTCCTTCCTTCCTTCCTTCCCTCCCTCCCTAGCTCTCTCCCTCCCTTTCTCCCTCCTTCCCTTCCTTCTTCCCTTCCTTCCTTCCTTCCTTCCCTCCCTCCCTAGCTCTCTCCCTCCCTTCCTCCCTCCTTCCCTTCCTTCCTTCCTTCCTTCCTTCCTTCCTTCCTTCTTTCCTTCCTTCCTTCTCACCTCCTTCCCTCCCTCCCTAGCTCTCTCCCTCCCTTCCTCCCTCCTTCCCTCCCTTCCTACCTACCTTGCATTTGGGTAGGTAGAGAAGAAGAAAATATCTGGAAGGAGTTGTGGAAGAGAAACAATAATTAGAAGATATTATATTTTTAAAACATTTATTTTCAAACACAAGTAAAATAAATAAGTTGAGATTCATGGCTCTTTGATATGATCCTGCTTCTACTGTCATCTTTTAGACCTGATGTGTCTTGTGTGCCTGGGTGCTCATATCTCTCTGGATGCTTTCTTTTACTGCTGTAAGATGATCCTGTCCCTTCCTTCTTCATGCCAGACACTGATAATATGATTTGATTATCAATAGTGGAAGCAACAGATAAATGTACATGTAACTGTCATATGTTGATGCCAAGTAAAGGACTGTACTCTTGACTTTCAGAAATGGACACATTTGTTAGGACTATCACTAAATAACACTGGAGTCTCATCTTTACTGCACACCATCGATGTGCAGTAAACTCAGAAGTCAATTCTGCTTTGTAATAAAGAAATATTGACATTAAGTATTGTATACGATTTTTGCTTCCAAATATAAAAAAATGCCCAGATTTGATCTAGAAATGTAAAAATCAGCAGTTACTTCAGGACAGAGGAAGAATCCACAGTACATGCAATGTATTTACTGTTTTGATTTCACTTCTTAGGATAAAAACTTAAGAGTAGACATTCTTTGTGAGAGTGCAGAGACTCAGCCTCCTTTCCCGATAGGGGAAGGCTCCCAATAAGCACTTTTCATGGAGATCCCCGGAATGATGAAGTGGCATAAAATCCAACGAAGACTCAGGTCTGTACATCTGTGTGCACATGAGGAAAACATTGTCCAGACCACTTAAACAACAACACATACTTAGCTCCTTGCTGCAACCCCTGGACCGTGATTGCTTCCCTAGTACCAGGGGATGGCTCCTGGAGATAGCCCTTGTTTCTTTTGCCACATTTGAGTTTGAGACTCATATCACAAAATAGACAGAGCTTACATGCACCTGCACAGCTTGATTGTACGAGTAGAAATCGTTTTGAAATTACCTGTGCCTGGCTCACTCTTGGAAATTGTGGAACAAAGCCTTGGTGTGATCATACACTGAAAATCTTTCCAAGTATCAGAGTTGAAATCCATTAGCTCTAACAGTGAATTTTAACCTATCAGTGCCATCCCTTTATAAATAATGATCAACTGTCTGTATTTGATGGCTATTATAATTATGAAAATATTTGTATTGAACACACTAACTCAAGAATTCTATCACCTGTGTATAACTCACACTTTGACTCAAGCTCTTTTCTGCTCAGTAACCTTTAAAATGTTTAGCATCTGACAAAGTTGTCTAGGAAATAGAGCAGCTAGGCACTTCCTTATTCAGTTGATGCCCACACCCTCAGCTCCCTCCCCTTGGAGAGCAATACTGCCTTTTCTTACAGTAGATTAAGAGAAGATATCAAAATAGTTTTCTAAAAATGCGATCTCAAATGGTATGATATTGGCACGTGTACAAATTATACTGAAAAGTAGTAACTACTAAATGTATTTATTGGCAAGGAAATTAGTATTTATTATTATTTAAATAATTATTTTTTAGACTTAAAAATGTTAGAGATGGCTAAAGAATGAAATAGTGCAACAATTCTTTAAAAATAACTGAGCAAAATTAATAATAAATTCTCCATCACCCTCAATAAAAGGTAAGTGTGATTTATCTGTCAGCACATCTGGAGGGGATGACTTAATTACCTTTCGACCATTCTCATCACTGCCAAGCTCAACACACTTGAAAAGTAGGATTTTTCAAACAACAAAAAGATGGTTTCTGTAAGCTTCATGATATTGATATTGATAGCTAAGTAGACCTAAGTAACTGTCAGTCACAACAAAATGCACATTGCAACCTCTCTAAAGCTTCCTGAGCATTTCTTACAGGAATTTTTTTCTAGCCAGTCCAGTCTGCGAAAATAACACTTTAACTCACATCATCAATAATAAGACCCACAAAGTGTTGTGTTGTTTGTTTGTTGATTTTCAGTTTTAACTTCTTTCCTTTAAAATATGCTGTGATGAGAATGCTTGACTATTTTACACTGGCAAATAGTATTACATTTCAGGATAATATCTCAGCTCATTCATCCTTTCCCTTATAAATGAAAGAGCATGTTTATATTGCCTTAGTGGTATGTGTTTGCTTATGCAGTTATTAGATCTTATGGATAATTCCACCATAAATACATTTATATGTTTTATAGACATAGATGTTCTTTTTAATAATGGAAGTTAATTCTAGAGTCAGCATGTAATACATATATTCTAAACTTATTTTCAAAGATTTTTCTGAAGTATCTGACTTCTAAATGACCTATTTGAAGGTTCAATTTGATTTGTAGTCTGAATAGACTACAGCCCATGTGATTAGCCCACATGTTCTATATGATAGAAGAGGCAAGAATTACATTTAAATCTTCATACCTGGACAAAAAAGCCTTTATCCAGGTTTTGTGTGCACTTACATGTTTGCCTGCATCTTTACATATCTGGATTGGAATACTAGAAATAAAACATTTTTGTTAAGTAATTTATCATTTGATTTAAATAAGTATCTTGGGGAATATGTACGTTGAGCTTATATATTCCAAAATTTCTTTAACTGAGTTAATAATGCTATCAAGAGCTCAGACTTCATCATTGTTACAGATGTGTCTTCCCTTCTATAGCTGTTCTATAGCTGTCCATAGATTTTGGGGCGATTAGAATTGCTGTCATTATCCTTTGAATCAAGTTGCAGAAACAACTATCCAAATGTAATGTACACACACACACAAACACACACACTCACATACACACATACACACACACACACATACACATTATTCTGACTATACAGAATTCTAACTAACTTCACTAGCTGACTGATAAAATCAACAAAAGCAAACTCTAAACAATAACAAAAGCAACAATAAACATCATTGTCACCTTTGAAGAAGCACTTCTTAGAATTCATAGTTCTAAGCATATGTTCATACCATTATGAAAAAGGTTCCTGAGAGCCAGTCTGTTTTGTGGAACCAACCCTTTGCCCAAAGCTGCAGCACTGTTGCTGAATGATCCCTCATTTGGGGAAGTGGTTCCTTTCATTTAGATTTTTCCTCTTTTTCCATCGCTTTTCCAAATTTAATTTGCCCTCCTTCTGCAGATATATCCTGTTTTACATAGTTTGAACTTTGAAATGCGGAGCTATCGAGCCTGGCTTTTGGATGGTTTTCTAGAGTTGGATATAGTAAACAAGGATTCTTATCACTGCTAACCCTAACACCACCCCACGCTCAGGTGGATAAAGCTGCTGGAGATCAAGCTTTGCTCTTCTCTGTTCTCGGTGCCCAGGAGGTACCTTGTGTTCATATTTTTACTATTTTTACTATCCTGTGAATTCTTCGGCTGAGGTGTTTTTCATGTAGAATATTGACTCAGTGTTATAGATTCAACAGAACGAATGACTAATGTTTTGATGCAAACTGCATAAAATTTTAGATCCACTTATATAAAAGAGATGGAAATCTGGAGGATATAAAGGTCACTGAAATAGACTTAGTTCAGAAAGTCAAGGGCAGAAGTCATATGTACATATTAGTAAATTATTATTTAGTCATTAAATTATTGCTTAATAAATCAAAATCATCAAGTTGAGAATAGAAGCACGGAGAGGGATGTGAAGGTTCACAAAACTTCACGATGACAGGAGGAAGAACCATGAGCATCCTGGTCATTGTGGTCCGGAACAACGCATTATGTTTTGTAAGTCATCAAGAGAATATAGTTCAAATGTTCTCTTTACATGCCAGCATCAATAGAAACGTATAGAAAAGTAAATTGAATATTTCATGCCTAAGGAGTTATTTTACTCTGGTAAAATCGTAAAAATTGCTACCATTTGGTCACATTGTTGTAACACTTTTTGAAGGAGAGGAAATGCACTCATTAATGTACATTTAAAGGTACAAATAATTTTGCATGATGTTTCCTTTGCCAACATTGGTGTGCATTGATGGACTAATAAATATATTTAGTAAGAAAATATGCTAAAACTGACCTATGATGCTTAAATGCATGCTAGTGTTAGCAGAGCATCCTTTATTATTTACAGGAGAAAGGTCTGTCCAGAACTGCATTGTTTTTGCTTTAAGCTAGTCAGACTATTAAAACAGTATCATAGGGGCTTTATTCTGAAAAATAATCATAAAAATTAGACATCATATAATGGAACTAGTAAATATAGTATAAGTTGCTGTTGAATGTAATGATTGTAATGTGAATATTATAGCTCTCACTTATTGATATATATCAATAAATGTATATATATATACACATATATATGTGTATATATATATATGTGTGTATATACATATATATATACATATATATGTATATATATATATATATATATACATATATATATATATATATATATCAGGTTGATTTCTGAGTTTGCCACCAGCCTGGTCTACAGAGTGTGTTCCAGGAAAGCCAGGGCTACACAGAGAAACCCTGTCTCGAAAAGTCAATATATATATATATGCATGCATTATTTCTGCAAAAATTTACCTTAAAAATAAATGAAATGTTGCTTCTTAATTGAAAGTGTATGTGGGTTCAGACACAAAGAATGATTAGAATATGTTAACCTACATTTTATATATTATATATAACATTAGACATCACTAAAAGTAAATCCAAGAAGAAACTAAGTTGTAAATAAATCAGTCCATAATATGAATATGTTTAAGTTTTTGTTATTAAAAAAATGGCTTAAAATAATTTAAGTCCTTAAATATATTTCAGTATTAAAATTTGTCAAGCAGATATGTTCAAAGTACAATCCAGAATTTTTCTTTGTACCAATATGTAAAAAGTGTTGTGGTGAAATAATATGAACAAATATCTTTTCAAAGAAGGATCAGGGATAACATTTAAAGGGAAGAAATATTTGAACTAGGTCATGAAGATTAAATTCAATAAAGGAAAAACTAACAATACATGTCAGACAAAGGAAACCAATAAAATCAGAGAATACTAAGAAGTAAGAAATATATAAAGACAATTTTAAGAAATGTAATGTCTGTCTTTATTAATAGTATCATGTAGACAAAAGCCAATGAAACTATAAGTAGTTTTATATCACTTGGTGAATTTCTTTCTATTGAAGTCTCAGAATGATATTATTCTAATGAATCATTAAACAAAGGAATTACTTCACTTGCATTTAACAAAGATAATCATAGCCTCAAAAGTGATTAATATTGTAAGGAGAGAAGTACTCCATTTGATGGGGAAATGGTTAATGGGAAATTAGCTGTCTACTTTCAGACTATGTTGATTTTCTGGGTGCTAGACAGACTCTGAAACACAATTTCATTGAGAGGATATACAGGGATGTAAAATATCTAAATTACAAATTGGCATTGACTGAGATTCTTCATTCTTCTTGGCATACCTAGAAATTTAAAGCTATCATGTGCACAATAAAATTGAAATCTAATTTTAAGTACTGTCATAAGTATGAAATAGAATAGCTGATAACTCAGAATTTCCGCCTTTGACTTAAGAGGAAGAATGGGAAACACTAGAATGTGAAAGGGCACGAGAACTCTGAGCTGTTGCATACTCACGTTAGATTGTTAAGAAGAAATGGAGCTGGTTTGAAAGGTCTAGTAGTTAAGGAATGGAATCTGAGCTGTCAGATGCTTGGTATGTCAGAAAGTCCTTTCTCTAGTTATTCAAAATGAAGTCTGTGGGACAGATGCAGTAAGGGAGCATGAGAAACAGTGGCTCCTCCTGTTGAGGCAGTTTATACACTCACTAAGGTCACTATTCCTTCAAAGTAATTGATGATAATATTTGTTATTAGGAGTAGCAGACAGAAGCTTAGCTTGGCCGTCCTCTGAGAGGCCTAACAAGCAGCTGACTGAGACAGACTCAGATAATTACACTCAACCACTGAACCCTTCAACAAATGGTGCTGGTTCAACTGGCAGTCAGCATGTAGAAGAATGCAAATCAAGCGACACTTATCTCCTTCTACAAAGCTCAAGTCCAAGTAGATCAAGGACCTCTACATAAAACCAGATACACTGAATCTAATAGAAGAGAAAATGGGGAAGAACATTGTACACATGGGCACAGGGGAAATTTTCCTGAACAGAACACCAATGGCTTATGCTCTAAGATCAACAATAGACAAATGAGAGCTCATAAAATTGCAAAGATTCTGTAAGGCAAAGGACACTGTCAATAGAATAAAACAGCAACCAACAGATTGGGAAATGATCTTTATCAACATCCAGTAGAGGGCTAATATGCAATACATACAAACTCAAAAAGTTAGACTCCAGAGAATCAAATAACCAAATTAAAAGTGGGGTACAGAACTAAACAAAGAATTCTCAACTGAAGAATACTGAATGGCCGAGAAGCACCTACAGAAATGTTCAACATCTTCAGTCATCAAGGAAATGCAAATCAAAACAACCCTGAGATTCCACCACACAACAATCAGAATGGCTAAGATCAAAACCTCAGGTAACAGCAGATGCTGGCCAGGATGTAGAGAAAGAGGAACACTCCTCCATTGTTGGTAGAATTGCAAGCTGGTACAACCTCTCTGGAAATCAGTTTGGCAGTTCCTCAGAAAACTCAGAAACCTGAGGACCCAGCTATACCACTCCTGGAGCAAAGGATGCTCCAAAATATAACAAGGACATGTACTCCACTATGTTCATAGCAGCCTTATTTTTAATAGCTAGGAGCTGGAAAGTACCCAGATGTCCTTCAATAGAGAAAAGGATACATATAATGTGCTGCATTTACACAATGGAGTACTACTCAGCTATTAAAAACTGTGACTTCTGACTGGTGAGGTAGCTCAGCGGGTAAGAGCACCAACTGCTCTTCTTAAGGTCATGAGTTCAAACGCCAGGAACCACACACACACAAAAAAAAACCAAAAACCAAAAACCAAAAAAAAAAAAGAAAGAAAGAAAGGATAATGAAAAAGAAAAAAAAACAGTGACTTCATGAAATTCTTAGGCAAATGGTTGGAACAGAAAATATCATCCTGGGTGAGATTACTCAATCACAAAAGAATACACATGCTATGCACTCACTGATAAGTAGAAATTAGCCCAAAAGCTTGGAATACCCAAGATACAAGTCACAGAGCACATGAAGCTCAAGAAGAAGGAACACTAAAATGGGAATGCTTCAGTCCTTTTTGGAAGGGAGAACAAAATACTCACAGAGGTAGAGGGTGTAAGGGACTTGCCAGAAGAGAGTAGGGTGAGGGACAAAAGGGGGGGCAGGATCAGGTATGGGAGGACATGGGGATGATATAGAAATGGTCAGGAATTTGATCAGAAGTGTGTAGCAATGGGGGATGGGATTAGCCATCAGCAAGTCCCAGATGCCAGGAAAACAAGAGGCTCCCAGAATCCAGTGGGGATGAGATTAACTGAAATGCCCAACAAGGGGAGGGAGAACCCGTAGAGACAATATCCAGAGGTTAGGCAAGGCCCCTGGTTTGGGGAAGGGGCCATCCACTCACTTCCAAATTTTTAACCCAGAATGGCTCCTGTCTAAAGGAAATATGGAACAAAGTGTGGAGCAGAGACTTAAGGAAAGGCCATCCAGAAATTGCCTCACATGAGGATCCATCCATATACAGACACCAAACCCATACACTATTGGGGATGCTAAGAAGTCCTTGCTGATGGGAACTGGATATAGCTGTTTCCTGAGAGGCTTTGTCAGAGCCTGACAAATACAGAGGCACATGCTTGCAGCCAAGCATTGGACTGAGCATGAGGACCCAAATGGAGGAGTTAGAGAAAGGACTGAAGGATCTGAAGAGGTTTGCAACCCCATAGGAAGAACAACTATATCAACCAACCAGACCCACCAGAGCTCCGAGAGACAAAACCAACAACCAAAGTGTACATATGAACACATGGAAGGATCCATGGCTCCAACCACATATGTAGAAGATGGTCTTGTTTGTCATCAGTGGGAAGAGAGGCCCTTTGTTCTATGAAGGCTCAGTGTCCCAGTATAGGGGAATGCCAGGGCTGTGAGGTGGGAGTGGGTAGGTGGGTGGGAGAGCACCCTTATGGAAGCAGGGGGAGGGAGAATGGGATAGGGGGTTTCCAGAGGAGAAACAGGGAAAGAGGATAATATTTGAAATGTAAATAAATAAAATATCTAATAGAAGAAGAAGGAGAAGAAGAAGAAGAAGGAGAAGGAGAAGGAGAAGGAGAAGGAGAAGGAGAAGAGGAAGAGGAAGAGGAAGAGGAAGAGGAGGAGGAGGAGGAGGAAGAGGAAGAGGAAGGAGGAGGAGGAGGACAAGAGGATGCTTAAGGAGAGGGTGACCCCATAGGAAGACCAGCAATCTCAACTAACCTAGACCCTGGCAGCTCCCAGAGACTGAGCCACATACCAGACAACATACACTGGCTGGTCTGTGGCCCTGGCACATATATTGCAGAGGACTGTCTTGTCTACCCTCAGTGGAAGAAGATGTTTCTAAGATTTGAGATTACAGCAAAGGGTGATGCCTATTATTGGGGGAAGTACCCTCTTAGAGGCAAGGGGGGAGAACTGTGGAGGAAGGACCAAGAGAGGGGGCAACAGCTGGAATGTAAATAAATGAAATAGATAAATAAAAAAGTGGATACTCCTATCTCTACAAAATTCTCTCATAGAAATCTTATTGCCAGTTTTGACTATATATACTATGTTAACATGAATAAAATCACTGTATCATGAATTTCCTTGTTTTCACATGATATGTAAATAAACCTGTAAGCTAACATACAGAGAACATGAGCGGTAGCTTACTAGGTTACTGTAATTGAAATTTTTAGGTTTTCTAAAACTTATGGTAGTTTTTAAATTGTAGATTTGTTTTTTATCATTTAGGAGATGTACAGGCTTCGTGATGCTTACTATTTTAAATTTATGCATGAATTATCTAATTATGAAAATGTTTCTTTGTAAAGTTTTTAAAATAATCAAGATTGTCAGTAGATATCAAAGAGATTTTAAAAGTGCTGGATGAATATTTATCCCATTTCATCATTATTTTTTGAACACATCAAGGCAACAAATGACATGTGAACAACACTAAGCTGAATTCATCATTGCCATCTTTCTGTTTCATGAATAAATTAGCAAGAGAATTATTCAAATTAAGCTTTATGAATTAATATCAGAGGACTAATCTGTTGCTAACAATAGGCTGGAAGATTGCCAAATAAGTGACAAAATCCTGACTTTCAAACAATTGGAATCATGTTCTGTGGATGTTTCAGGCAACACTTGTTGCTATACAGACAGCCTGCTGAGCTTTCTTCAAGGAGGAACACAAATTCAAGGGCAATCCATGACTCAGATAATCTTCCCCTTGGCTTTCACAAGTCTCTGGTGGAATACTGCAGGGGAATCTTATAGCTAGAAGGAACATGCCTTTAAGTACTGTGCTTGGGGAAGGATGTTAATGAATAGATCTGAGCTCTTAGGGCTTTTAAAACTCTAAATGTGTATATAAAGCTGGTCACTACCACTAAACACTTGCTGGTCTTTAAATACCCCAAACCCTTTGTAAATTTCTCTGAAATACAGACTTGGACTTGGGAAGCCCAAAAAACCCAGTCCCTTCTTGAGCAATGGGAAAAACCTCTGAGGGTCATCTTCCCTTTATGGAGGGAATTTGGTCAGTTTGAAGAAAGACAGAGTGGCTGATTAACCCAAAACTACCTTGAACTTGTTGAGCCAATTCATCATCAAGGGGCCTACTGACAGGATAAAAAGCCTACATAGCTTTTGCTTTAAACTGTTTCAGGTCAAGAGTGTAAGGAAGACGACAGCCATCTTGGAAGCCAAGAAGCACCTTTCCTGTCTTCCCATTGATGAGAAGGATGTTTCTTTCTAATCATACTCATCATTTATAATTACTAATGTTTTGCATTCTGTTGTACCCTTGGCTACTACTTCAAGTTTTCTTACGTACCTTTTCTCACCAAAGTTACATGTTTTCTTGATGATTTACTCATATGTTTTTCTCAGTTATTCTTAATTAAACCAGTCAGCAATAACCATAATATTGCCTCAAGGTTGTTGTGCTTTGAAATTTCCTCCACTAAACAAATTTTCACTCATCCCCATATGAGTTCTAAGAACTCAGGCAGAATGGAGCCAGTTTTTCTTAGATAATAACTTGATTAGGATCTAACTCAGGTCCTATTCGAGTCCTTATTTCTTTCTGAAACCTCAGGAGCTGAGCATTTACAGTGCACATTTTAATCTGTTTTTAGGTCTTTCCACCTCTCACTAGAATGCCTCATTAAGTTTTACTTCCAGCAATTCAAAGGCTTTTCTAGCAAAATTTCCAAACTCTTCCAACAAAGTATTTCCAAGGACTTAAGAAATGTATGAGCATATACAGCACAGTGATATCCCCACTCCTGGTTCATTTTCTTTCTGTGTTTATTTTTCTCATGCTGTGATTTATTTAATAGTTAAAGCTACTCCAACAGAGAATAAGTAATATGACATTACCAGCAAGCATAGCTTACATACAGCTAGTAAGAATTGTACATATCTGAAATACCAGAACTATAGATATTAAGAGAGAATAATAATTATGAGGTAGGCTACATACCCATACTATTTTAGAAATATCACCAAGTATATAAATCAATAAAACAAAGAAAATAAAGTAAAACAAGCAAACATTTAAAGTTCACCTACAGTTTACATACTTACACTTTAGCTAGTGATGAATATATGAAGAGGTTTTATTAAACTTTAATTTTATACTTACTTATAAACTAACATTGTTTTATAGAAGAGATATTCAAATCATAAATTTGAATCACAAAGTTATACATGAACTCACGTGGTTTATATATGATAAGTTACAATCACAGAAACTCATAAAAAGTAAGATATTTAAAATGATTATGAAACTATCTTTCCCTAAAGAAGATTTAATACATTTATTATTTCTGAAATTTTCAATATTTTCACATAATTTTAGGATAGATGTTTAATATTTACTTCCATAAATAGATACAATATATTCAATTTTTTGTCAAATTCAATGAATAGGTTTATTATATTCATTGAAATATTTAAACTAAACAGTAGCTTCTTACAAATCTCAATGGAAAAGTGCAGCAAAATTTGGATAAAATTTGGTTACTGAGCTTTAAAAAATCATCAGTGTAGCCATAGAAGTTCATAGAGACTCTCTCTTAACAGGGTTAACACACAATTCAGGAAAACTTCACAATGCCATCTGTAATTTGAGTAAACAAATATCTCAGTTTGAAGTTTAAATTCCTAGTTATTGCTTGACTTTGAATGATTGAGTGATCTGCTAAGGAGGGCTATCTGTCCAGATCATGTGAGATGTCTTTACCTATGGGTTGTCTTTTACAAAACTGTGTCATAATGCTAAAAGTAGCATATTACACTAATGTTTTACATCACATTTAATACTGCGCTTCAGCTATTACCAAAGTGTTTAGAGTAATAATGATCAAAATATTCAGTCAGGTAATACTTGGCCACTAATATTAACTATTTTATTTTTTCTTCTTGGATTTCCATGGTATGCCTGGGATGTCTGCCATTATAAAGTAGACCAAAAGGCCAAAATCACTTTATAAATGCTAACTAAGAAGAGAGCTGCCAAACTGGCTCTTTGCTTAAAGTTATCTTCTGCCAAACTAGACTGCTTGCATTCAATCCCTGGTACCCACAATATGAGAGGAAAAAGCCAACTCCCCTACATTTGTCCTCTGACTTTTCCACACTGTAGCATTTCTGTACTCCCACAACTACATAACACAATTAAGTAATAAAAATATACTAAGAACAAGTAAAGTTTTATTTCTATAAGCTAAAGTTAAATTTTTATATCTATATTAACTGAGAAATTGCATTTGGTGATTGGTAACACATAAAAACATAGCAAAGATATAATCGAATTCGATTAATCAATTATAATGTAATTGCTAGGCATCTTGTTCAATTATTATTACATATTTTATTTAACATATTTATATAAAGAAACTCTATAGGAATTATGGGGATTTTTCAATCATTTGAGAAAACTGAGATAAAAATAAATCAACTGAGGCACACAGCTAACATAGACAAAGACCTGACTGAAAGAACAGCTTTTACCCCTCAACTCAGGTTAGTATTTTGTGCTTTGTTAGGTGGAAATGATAGAAGCAATTGAGTGTTTTGCTTTGCTTTACTGAATACGAAACTATCAAAGTCCTTCACATCTTCACATCTAAAATTTACTATAGATTTAGCTTAACAGTATAAAACCTATAGTATAAGACCTGCAGCCCTGCTCTCCATTTGTTCACACTTTGAAGATAGGCATCTACTGAGATCTACAGATTTGTTAGTTTCAGAGCTTTCCATCTGGCTACTCGTAATTGATGGGAGGTAATGTAGCTTTGCTGTTAGCCTTTTAAATTTATCAGCAATGATGAATTTGCCTTTACCTAAGTCCAACCCTTCTGAGCAATCTCTCCAACTTTAAACTTTTAAAATGGAGGTTTGCCGTTAGATGGTGCAAGCATGGGAGAGATATTAGAGAGATTTTGTAGCATCTTCTACAGAAGAAAAATATGGTCAACAAAGAGTTTAAAATCCTTGGAATGTGGAAGATACCAGAATATATCAGGTTGTGTGGTGCAAGATAAGATGTTGAGATGTCAGTGAGAATATGACAAAGAAAGTAGATTGTTTTAGATACTGGACAATGAGAAGTCAAGGTTTTTGAAAAGTGAAATGGAATCTGTACATTGAGGATGGGGGATGAAATAAGGTTAAGACTTGAATATTTGGCTATTCATTTTATAAGCAAAAACTTGTTACATAACTCTGTGCCATGGGAAGCAAGTCACATCTGATATCAACACACTTGCCAGCAAAATGTAGATCAGAGCATTCTGAACTCAAAAAAATTTCAACAAGCTATATGTTAACATTTTGTTTGGTGAACCATATTTTATAAATATTTCCTTGCTTTTCAGTACGAATTTTCTCAGAGAAAGATTTTTAATCTCAAATAATGACATCTCTATTTAAAAGACAAATGTTCAAACAAATATTTAATAATAATAGATTGAAAATCGATGCTCTCTCAGAAATATAAATGTTTATTTACTGATTGAGTTTTTAAAAGATTGTAAATACAATTTGAAGCAAGAAAACATAGCTGCTATATTGCTAACTAGAATATAGGCGAATCAACAATTGCAGTGACTTAATATAGTATATTTTATAGGCTTATTTGGATACAAAGTCATTCTTGGGAGCCACTATTTGAAACCATACTGTTTGGCAGAACATATGACAATTGAACAGATGTACAGCCTGTTGTTTAGAAAATCACTCACCCAGTCAAGGATGAGCATAGTGCCAGAGACATAACACTTGTGTTGTCTTATTCAGATTGGCCAATTCCTTTAGGGTCACTAAGGAATCATTAAGTGATAACCAAGACACAATGTTTCATTATTTGTAGAGGAATTCTCAACTAGGAACAACCAAATATAATCGAACATGCAAATCACCCAAAGTTGTACATACTTTGTGCAAATAATTTATAGCAATAAATCAAAGAGAATGTAAAAGCCAACAAACAGAACCACCTTATAGTACATTAAAATAACATGAAAACTCCAGCTTCATTGGATGTTCTGTATTCTGCATATAATTGGAAAAACTGCTTGAAGCAAAAAAAAAAAGTTGCTATACTGGAAGTCATTTTATTTCCTTTTAGTTCTGCTTCAAAGATGCACACTGATGAAAGGTGCTCTAAAAGCAAGGTGGTTAATTACTGGGGTTGTTCTGCCCTGTGCTCACATTTAAACTGCAATTACTCTAAAAGCAAGATGGGTATTTACTTCAGCTGCCCAGTTTTAAAGCTAGATAACAAGAAGCTTTTATGAGGATTAAATGGCTGTGGCTTCTGTGCTTTTCTAATTGTTTTGTTTATTTGAGATAGGAAGGTAAGATTTATAATGTTGAAAATCTAAACATGCTGGTTGAACTGACAGACTGTTACTAAACCATTTTGTAGACTAAAATAAGTCTTCAAATATATTTTTACTTAAAATTTCCATTTTGCAATCCCTGACTCCAATGCCATTCTGAGCTAGAAAATGATTGTTTTGCAAATAAGAATATATGGTTATAGAGAATCAATTGACATTGCCCTGACAAATTCCATGGCGCTCTGCAGGTAGCTCATTAGGGATGCATGGGAACTTTCTGTAATCTGACTGGAGTCATAGTGAGCCATTTTTAAAAGGACTTTAAGGATTGTAGATACTTTTTTATGGCATACAACCTGAATATCTAACAAAAAGTCACATTATTAAAAGGTCATGTTTCTTTCCTTCTGTCTCTTCACAAAAACTCAGCAATAACTAACAAAAAAAATAACTGGTCATCATTTCAGAATCTTATTACATTTTACACGCCTTGAGTCTGAACTTGAATTTTACTATACTTTAATATTAACTCTGTATAATTTTTAATGTGTATTGGTGTTTGCCTACATGTGTGCCTGTGTGAAGGTGTTGGACCTCCTGGAGCTGGAGCTAAAGATTGTTGTGAGTTGTCATGTGGGTGTTGGAAATTAAACTCAGGTCACCTGGAAAAGCAGCCATTGCTCCTAACTATTGGGCCATCTCTCTAGCCCTGAAATTAAGAATGCTAAAATTCTCTCTATTTGATATTGTAGCACTCACCTTAATTCAAGAACTCAGACTGAGGCAGGAGCATTAATGAGTTTGTGACCAGTGTAGTCTACATAAAGAAACCATGTCTCTAAAACCAAAGTAAGGGGTGATTCAAATATTCATATAAAATCAAAACATTTTTGTGAAAACACTAAGGACATTAAATATTTACAAAGAAAGCTCATCAATTCTACAATAATATTTGTCTATCTCTCTATTCCTCTAAAAGCTATCAAAACTATATTCCTTTTATACATGCACATTTTTGTTATGCATAATCATGCTTATATATGTGTGTATGTACTTATACCAACATAATTATTGAAAAATCCTTGTATATTTGTTAAATGATACTATTTCTTATTAGCTGGACTTTTCAAGCAATGAAGATAATAATCTTAATTAAACTAACAATCAATTAATGAATAAATTATTCCCTACTTGAAGAAAAGATATTCCATAATATTTAAAATTTATTCACAAATAAAAACTTCTTCAAAGTAATCAATGATAGAAAAATTCTATACACAATATAAACTACTTACAAGTCCTAGAGATTCATCACAACTGGTGAGAAGGTCTTAATGCCTTTTTCATGAAAGGCAGAAACTAGACAAATATACCTCGCTTAAATTTATTCACTTAACTTTTAAATTTTTTCCAGAAATCCAGAAAGACAAAAGAGATGAAGAGAGAGATAGAGACAGAGAAATGGAGAGAAGAGGAGGAAGAAAAAGAGGAGGGAACAAAGAGAGAGGAAGATGCAATGAGAAGGGGCATGGAGAGAGAAGAGGAGAAAAACCGTGAGGAAGATAGTTAATCCTTCATTTTCAGGCATTAATTTGAATATAGAAAATACTAGTAAACAAAAAGCAAAAATTATTGTTTAAACTAAATCTATAAATAATTCATGCATAAGAAACAAAATACTTGGAATTTATTTTTAGAGAGGAATTTGGTATGGGAAGGTGACCAAGGAAAATGCTTGTCAGCATGCATGAGGATGTGAAAGGAGAGTCTCTACATGCACATTAATACCATGTGATAGGATAGTGGTCAAACTGTAAATCCATCTGTAAAAAGGCTGTTTGAGAGAAGCCTAAAGCAAGCTGTCTAGCAACATGAGCCAAATCAGTGAGCTCTGGATTCAACTGACACAGCTTGCAACAACGAATAAAATAGTGATCAAGTAAGACTTATAAAATTAGTCTTGAACTCCTTCAAGTACACATGTGCAAATGCACATACATGCACACATGTATACAAAACACATCCCCATACAAAAACAGCAAGAAAAATATGAATAGCAACTAAATTTTAATAAAATCATGAAAATAATACATTTCAAAAAATAAATATACAGAGAGCTATTCCAATACTCTCTAACTGGTAGCTTTTGCAAACAGCTATAAGTTAAAGAAGACATTGAACATTAGGGCTATCCCTGCATTATGGAATTATTCCAAAGTTACTCTAGAGACTGCTTAATAGTGTTTACAATTAGAACAAGTTTAATATAAATGAAATTTATTAAGAATAGCCAAACATTTGTTGTAGTGGGGTCCAGCTGATTGGCGGACCCTCACTTCTGTTGGGTGATCTCGGACTGGAGATTATTTGGGTACCTGTAAATATGAGTGGGTAAGAGAGAAAGAAACACACGGACACCAGGTAGCTGCATCGAGAGATGTATGTCTATTTTACTATCAAGAACTGGGTTTTTATGGCACAGGCAGAATCGAAACCAAAACCATTCTTGGTTTTTAGCATAGACATGACAACAGGGAAATAGCACCCCAGTCTGTACACACAACCCCTTCAACATAGTTCTAGGCAGGAAAGGCTGAGTTTCAAATAGTTTCAGTTCCTTTGATGTTCAAGCTGCAAGGTCCGCATTTGATCTCAGGGGCCGCCTCTGGTGATTCTCGCCACAGGCAGGTGGTCTAAGCTCTGGGCCTGTCATGGCTTTCTTTCGCTTTTGGAATCTGCAAAGGGGCAGAGCGGCAGAATACCACATTTCACCCTTTCTCGTTAAAAATCGATGCAGGAAAATGCGACACGTTCTCGACACGAATGTATGGGAAACACAGCGGTATGTAATGTACTTTCTGACTCTGCCCCCTCAGGCACTTCTGCACAGTGGGAAAACCAGGCCATGATAAGTCTATAACCCAGACAGACGGCCTTAGACCATGTGCCAGCCAAGGGAAACATCTCAGTCAGAGGGAGTGTCATCTTAATGCACAATCTTTCCATGTCAAATGCCAAGTCTCATCCACAAAACCTGGGGTCCAAAAGCTGATCATAATCTCCGAAACCGGCTGACGTAACTCTGTCAGTCAGACACTGGATCCAGAAGGGCGGGATGTGGTGCAGCTGGGAGCCAGAGCTCCGAGGTAGTTGCCAGGAGATGGTCTCAAGATAATGCAAATCAGTTCTTTGAAGCCTCTGGTATCTGAATTAACCTTTGAAAGGCTGGAAGCTAAGTGTCGCCTGCTCCAGTAAACATTGAAACGATACCGAAACTTTGCTCCGGGGGAGCTTTCTGCTTTAATCGGGAGTAAGCAGATTTCCTTTGAAAAGCTGGTAACTTAGTGGAATCCAGGCACTTCGGGATGTTGCCTGATCCAGTAAACATTGAAACGATCACGAAACTTTGCTCAGGGTGAGCTTTCTGCTTTATTCGGGAGTAAGCAGATTTCTGAAATGAACGGGAAAAGACACATTCAAAACTGGCAGAAAAAGCCTTGTTCAGCTTTCAGAACGAAAGAAACAAAAGAAACGAAAGAAAAAGAAAAATGTAGACTGAGCAATTGGGCCAAGAAAAGCACAGGCATGAGAATAACAACAGCCAGAATAAAAACAGCCAGAGTGGTCTGCCGGCAGGCACACCTCTAGCGTAGGTGTGTAGAAAAGCTAAAAAGAAAGGACTCCCAGCAGGAGCTTTGTCACCAAAGTTAAGCAAAGAGCTGGATGTCTGCAGTCCCAGCACTCAGGAGACCAAGGCAGTGAGCCTGAGGCTACCCAGGGCTAGATCTAGAAAAACAAACCAGGCATGACAGTGCATGTCTGCACTCTGAAGGTGAAGGTAAGGACACCCTCATGCTCCAAACAAATCTGAAGTCACCTCTGAGGGGAGAGATTTCCTCCCTTGGTCTAAAAAAAGAAACAAGATTATAATTGTGTGAAACACGCAAACAACAATCAAAATTTTAGTAAAAAGGCCCGTTGTCTGAAAAAATAGTTTTTGGGGCAAACCAAAAGCACTGAAAATTAGAAAACCATGATCAAAAACATTATTATAGGCTGCTCTTATTTGCAGGGAACCAGAAATAAATCTTGTACAGGTATCAATGCAGACATATATATAACTAAGCTTTCCAAATTCTGCATAATGTGTTATATCCATTTGCCAGATGCTATTAGGTACCATCCCTCTGGGGTTGACCCCTAAATGTGGGACTGGAGAAAAAATAACACATTTAGGACATTGTTTAACGATCATTCTTGCTTGTTCTCTGGAAATTTTATGCTTGAGCCTCAGAGTCTGGCTGGATAAGTGAAACTTCTCATGATCTTGTGTAGCTAAGGTCACAGGATCTGAGACTAAGATCTCTCCTATAAGAGCTCTGTCAATGATGTCATTGCCTCTGGCTAATGGTCCTGGCAGGACAGAATGAGCCCTAATATGACCAATATAGAATTGATTTTTATGTGCAAGAATAATAATTTGGTAACTGATCAATTAGAAGTCTTGTAGGCAAGATTACTTTAAAAACTGTGCAAAACAGAAGCTGTTGAACTTAAACGGGCCAGACACAGCTTCAAAAGCCTATAAAACCACAGTTAATTCAGCCAATAAGCAGAAAGACCAGGACTACTTAATTACTTGTATACCATTAATGAGAAAACTAGTACTTTCTAGATGTGCCATCAGTAAATACCACAAGGGTAGTGTCTATCATCTTCCAAGCCGTTACCTTGGAAAGATAACTTTATGAATATAAAAAAACTTTATAAACTTATCCTGAGGATAATGGTTATCTATAGTTCCTTGAAATCCAATTTGAGCCAGTAACCAATCTGCACAGTGCAGTTTCAGTCAAGAGTCTTGTTCCAAAGTCCTAGCCAAAGTAAGTTATTGCTTGTTTCCTACCTAACATAATCATCTGTGCAACAGCTTCATAGAAAGGCACAATATTACGCTTAGGACACATCTTGAATGAATCCACAAAATAGGTGCCTTCTGCCACAGCAATGCCGTGGGAGCATGACTAGTATTGAAAACTAATGAATGTAAAGGTACTCAATAGTCTTAATCCACCTGCTGTAAAGCAGAAATCTCTTTATAGTTAAGGATCTAGGAGAATACAGATCAGCATTACCTCTGAGAATACCCATAAGGGCTTCCAGTCTCCCGTGGTAAGTTTTACATAAGGACGAAGCCAAATAATATCACCCAATAATTTTTGAAGATCAATATAAGGTTATCAAATGGTCTCTGCATCTACTCTGGGGCCATTGGTTACCCCTATAATATAAAGGCAATAAATCTATAACTATATAGTAAAATCTCAGGAATAGCCACAGGAGATGGAAATCTAGTCTGTATGGTTCCCAATCAAGTCAAGAAATAATAATCTTCACAGTCTAAAACCAATCTTCATAATTTGACGATCTCTAAATCACAAACTAAGCATATTATATGGAGAATCTGATTTCTTCAGATGACCTGCTTCTAGCTGTTCCCACTCTAGCACTGAAGCTGATTCTATAAATACACAGGAGTAAAATTAATCTACTTGATATAATCTGTATGGGGCCCAGGCCGTTATGGAAGATGTATCATAATAAAGCTTATGGCCTCTGTAAGATAATGTCTCACTAGGACTAATGTCTAAAAACCGGCTCAATAGAGCTACATAATACTAGCTTTAAAAAACATTTTCCTGCTAAAAAATGAACTTGAAACCAGACTTGTAAATAATATTCAACGGGAAACCATCAAATCTAACCTATTAATTTTAATTTCTTAGGAAAAAAAAGTCAACCAATTTTTTGGAAAGCAACTCTCAAAATAAACAATCTATATTCTTTGAAAACAAAATTAAAACCATTATATGTACGTAACAAAGTAAAATCATGGTGTTGACTGATAAGCTGTGTGGCACAGTGTTTCTAAAACAGGGACAAGTGGCGATGAGCCACCCGAGAAGGAGACAAAAGGTCTGTGGTCTCTGCCTCTCCCTAAGGGCCATTCTGCACCTCTAAAACTCTCTCTTCTGCTTGGATTACTCATTATCTTGAAAATAACTAAAAACCATCTCTCAAAGGCTCAATTGGGTTCCGCGCACGTGCATAATCATTGTCACCACTAGGCTACTTGGGAGATGTAGTCAAAGGGACAGGCGAGCCGCGGACCGCAGACGGTCTCTGCCGCTTGTCTAAGAGCCGGGCCGCCTGAGGCACGCCTTTTGTCAGGCTGGGCTGTACCTAAGAGACCTTCTTGTTAACCGCTAGCAGCTAGGTCAACCCACAAGCCCACACCGTGGCTGTTGGAGGAGGTATCACTGAGCCGCTGAGGGTGGAGTCCAAGCTCCGCCCAAGACCCATGGGCAGTCATGGATTTAGGTTTCTGGGAATGCGGGAGCTCTCACCTGTCCCAGCCCTGGCCGCACCTCTGGAGTACGGGGCTGGATCATAAGCTCTGAACCCAGGCTTTTGATGCACAGTCCAGCCAATCCCTGCTCCAATCTGATAGGAGTCTGTACCCTCCCACCACATCGCTAGCGCCACACGTAACTTTAGACAGGAGACGGGACTTTCGCATTCACACCCACAACACGAGACAAACATGTAACAAAAATTACAAAGAACAAATACCCCCTGTAGTTCTGTGCACCGAGACGTACAAAACAGGGGAATGACTGCCCCCAAACCCAGGGTTACTGTAGTCAACCTCCCTCGGAAACAAAGCCGAGCATCCAGCCTAACCGGCTGACCCTTGAATGAATACCCAGCCTAACCGGCTGAACCCTGGCATGCCAATATCTTTGATGGACCACCCCAGTCAACCCCTGGCGAATATCCTTGCCAGGCTTACTGAGCAAAAATGAGAGCTCTCAGTGCTATAACTTCAATCAGATGCAAAACTATAAGTGCTTCTCTAAAATTCCTAGTAGGATAATTAACCCATCTTGCCCTCAAACAAGGGGCAAAAAGCTTCACTCTTACCCCTAAGTCTCAAACAGCCTGCCCCAATTGTGGGGAGCTGTCTAAAAATCTCTGCATCCATGTTTATATTACCGCCGATAAATCCTGCATCTGGCAGTGTGGTTCCTCAAAAATTCTCTCCCTCATCCAAGGTCCACGTCGGGGGCCATATGTAGTGGGGTCCAGCCGGCTGGCGGACCCTCACTTCTGTTGGGTGCTCTCGGACTGGAGATTATTTGGGTACCTGTGAACAGAAGCGGGTAAGAGAGAAAGAAACACATGGATACCAGGTAGCTGCATCGAGAGATGTGTGTCTATTTTACTATTGAGAACTGGGTTTTTATAGCACAGGCAGAATCAAAACCAAAACCATTCTTGGTTTTTAGCATAGACACGACAACAGGGAAATAGCACCCCCCTTCAACATAGTTCTAGGCAGGAACGGCTGAGTTTCAAATAGTTTCAGTTCCTTTGATGTTCAAGCTGCAAGGTCCGCATTTGATCTCAGGGGCCGCCTCCGGTGATTCTCGCCACAGGCAGGTGGTCTAAGCTCTGGGCCTGTCACGGCTTTCTTTTGCTTTCGGAATCCGCAAAGGGGCTGAGCGGCAGAATACCACAATTTGTAAGAATTTATACTTATTATTAAAATTGATTGAAACTGTTATTAATTTGGTTGATTAATATTATATAATATATATATATATATATATATATATTATATAATATATATAGTGCAATCAGAACTAGACCTGAGTCTTAGAAAATTGGGTTATTTATAAAGGATATTCATAATGATGGCATTAGGATGGTGTTTAGCATCATGGAGAAAAAATTGTCCTTCCTGCATTACAGAATGCACAGCAGTGAATACATGAAGAATTGCAGAGTGAAATTTAATAGAAAATTTAGTTAATAAATGAGAAGTCCAGGGATTGAGACTTGTAGTAAGGCACTTATCCAGGAGACACAGGCTCTTAGTTAGATACTCATTGTTCACAAAAATTAATAAATTATATAATTTTACAACTTCAGATGAAAATTGTGAGTGTACGTGTGTGTGTGTATGTGTGTATGTAAGCACTCCCATATGTAGAACTTATTTCAACATCAGGTGTCCTAAGTCAGTGAGATGACTCACTCATCAGGAAATGACACTTGATACCAAACCAAGCCTGACAGCCTGAGTTTAATCTCCTGTAACTTCCATTTTAAAGGAAAGAAGCAACTCCTTCATGTTTGGCCTCCACCAAAAACCAGGAAAGTTCACACACACATACACACACACACACACACACACACACATACTACATAGATAATTAAAAATTTAATAAAAACACTCTAAAAAGACATTGATATTCTTATTAAAATGTGGCTGGAAATTTCTCCATATGGAAAGACATTATTTTTTATACTGGGAATAGCTATCATTGCCTGAGTAACACATGAGGTTTTAGATATAAAGAGATGTTCAAAAGAGGTCAAGGATAAAATATAAATTGTGTATTCAAGTGTGTTCTGTATATATAGCAACTCTTTGCTTTATCCCCCATGGTGCCAAAAATCAAGCCCTCCAAGACACCTCTGCTTTATTTTTATGCATCCAAACTCTATTTTTCTATCACTAACCTAAAATACACTTGAATTTGGTGAGGATGGTTCATAAGTTGAGTTATGCTGTTTTTGTAAACAACCTTTATATGTCCCGATTACTAATGTTAAGATAAAAAGATAGAGGAACTGAATAGTATTCATCCAGTTATGAAAGAGTACTGAGAGACGCCGCCACAGGGGAATTCATGTGTTTGTCCATAGCCTTTGAAGTAATGTAAGGGAAAGAAAGCTTCACATAATTGGTTGAAAGGAAAGCACCCCAGTGTGGATTACTTAGAAAGTCTTCGTGAGGATTTCAAAACATAATTGAAGTCAACCACACCAATATGAAATAAAATACTGGTGTTCTAAGTGATGAGAGAATTACAAATGCAGGGTGCCTACTTTTATAAGGCTTTTAGTGCTAGTTAACTAGTCTACACAAATGTCAGAACAGCCAAAAATAAAAAAAACTGCTAGATGGCTCCTGGCACATATTGGCTTAAAAAAAAGAGAGATACAGCCTACAAATCCTAGGTCTGGCCATATTTACATATCAATGAAAATCATCCATCTAAACAAAGATAAATAACTAAAATTTTTATTCTATATCTTGATAGTTAGCAAAGGAGACTGATCCAAATGAATGGGTACAGATACCCATAAATTAGGCTATTAATTAAAATTATAAATAACAAATTATTTATGCTACATAATGGTTTGAATGAGTTTCAGAGAAGCTTGTGTAGTAAGAGGAACATTTTTCAAGTGTCCTTTCAAAAGGCATTTCAGAAAACATAAAAACAATATTAGTAATTATAATATTATTAATATGTATTGGGGTAAGGTATGAGTAAAAGTGTAACAACAAGGTACTTTGGAGACAGTACAACCATTCCGTTGCTTATGCTGCTAATAGATATGTATGGGCCAAGTATATACATTTGGCACACACCAAAATCCTCAAATTTGCTCTACATTTATATTTAATCTATATAATCCAATAGTCTTCATGATGTTATTAGTACTATAGTTAACTATAGCTTTTTAGAAAAATGTCTAAAAGTAGAATAAATACAGCCTAATAATGACAACTGGGAAATGGAGGAAGCACTTTCTTTGGGATCAGCCCATTATTTTTTGTCTAATGCAGAGTATTCGGCGTTGAAACTATACATTCACTAAAAACCCGAATGAACTCAGATTATGTGTATGTGTGTGTGAGCATGTGTGTGTGTGTACACACATGTACATACATGTTTTTATATATGTAGTAATAATTACCAATGAAAAGGATGCTATCTAAGTTGAAAGTCTAAGTGGGGGCCATTGGAGAAGTTCAAAGGAGAGGAACAGGGAGGGGCTATAGGGAAGGACAATTTCAATTTTATTTAAAAATATATATTTTAACATCTGAGAAATTTCTACATTTATCCTTTAGTTGTGGGACAGATAGGTTGTTTCCAGATTCTGGATAAATAAAAATAAAGCAAATACAAATAAAGCTGTTATAAGCATAGTTGAGCAAGTATCCTTGTATTATGATGGAGCATCCTGTATCTATATGCCTAGAAGAGGTATAGCTAGGTCTTGAGATAGATCTGTTTCCACTTTTCTGAGAAAACAGCATTGACTTCCAAAGTGGCTGTACAAATTTGACTTCCCATGAGCAATTGAGGAGTTTACCCCTTGTTCTATATTCTCCACTCCACGAGCTGTCTCTTGATTTTTTTTTTGATGTTATGTTATAGTTGTGTAGCTTGGTCTTCATATGGTACTCAGAACAGTGGGAATAGGAACTATCTCTGACTCTGTTACCTGCCTTCGGGACCCCTTCCTACTACTGGCTGCCTCTATAGCCTCACTAGAGGTGAGGTTCCTACTCTTACCTTGATATGCCAGGCCTGGGGGATGTCCTTGAGAGGTCTTCCCTTCTCTGAAAAGAAATGGAGGAAGAAAGGATGGAAGAATGGGGGAGAAGAGATGATGGGAAAGGACTGGGAGGAGAGGAGAGAAAGGAAACTATGGTCAGAATGGAAAGTAAGTAAGTAAGTAAATAAATAAAATAACTTGAATAGTTGGCTGAGAAGATTAATTGAGGCCCAAAGTTAGTAAAGAAAGTGACATTCAGTAGCTTTGGACTTCCATTCGGCCCCCAGAAACAAGATTTTTTACCACTTTTACCAGGTGTAAACAAATGTCCTTAACTAGAAAGCTATAGCAAATGAAGACACTGCTTGTCACCATCAGAATTTGAAACACCTCAGACGGAAGCTGTTACCATTTTGGGACACTGATGCACTACCTCAGTCAATTGCCACTCCTCTTTAAGATTTTCATTTTGTTTTTGTATACCAGCATTTGGATCATTGGCTCAGACCTAACATAGAAACATTTTATTGCTGGTCAACATTTGCCAGGCAGGCTCTCTGCCTGCAGAACCTGGCGAGAGGGAGAGAACCAGGTCCAGCGGAGCCTCTGGGGCTGAGCCGGATGGTGAGTGTCAGGGCTTGCCTACTAAGAATAACCACCCCAGCTGGGAGTCTGTCCAAGCAGGAACTGGTTTTAATGTATCAGTCTTCTCTTTATAAAGGGCTGAGAGAGGAGGTGGAGTTTTCTGGGGAGGTGAGATGACATAGAGGAAGAGTAAAGTTGACAAAGGGTATGGGGTAACTGACTGGAGACAACAAAGTTACTCTAGGTCAGTAGGAGCTAGGCAAAGGCAGGCTTAAGCAGGTTGTGCTGAGTCACTCCAGTATGGAAGTGACTTGAGACAGTTTACAAAACTCAAGCCAGGCTTAGGTTTGTCCTCAAGGCACAAACCTTGGCCAAATAGGGCCCAACAAACATTCCTAACCCCTGACTTTTAAAGGTGGCCTCATCATCACCTTGTTTCCACCTGGCATAAATCTTTTGAAAATTATTATTTAATTATTGTATAATTACTCTTATTTGTGATGGATTAATAAATATTAATTTGGTAAATTTATTAGTAAACTAAATAATTTACTAACCAGTTAATTAGATAAGTAATAAAATTAACATTAAAATTTAAATTATTAAATTAAATAGTTAATAAAATAGTAAATTAAATAAGTAAATTATATCACTAAATAATTATTAATTATTTAATTAATACTATTTTCTTTTTTATTAAATGTAGATTAATTTCTCATACAATACATCCCAATGACAGTTTCCCTTCCCGCCAGTGGTCATAATCCCCTCTACTCCACTCTTCTCAAGATACACTCCCCTTCCTTCCCCGTTTCCTCTTCAGAAAAGAACAGGCCTCCAAGACACAAAAGATAGATGTAGAGACGACCCTCTGAAATTCAGGCATCTCAAAAAAGCCACCTTGCATCTAAAGACAGAGTAAAGTTTATGTACATTATTCCAACTATTCAAAGAACTTTTTGATCAACAGCTTTCTGTATGACTCAAAGCATTAATGAGGCCTGGTACAATTTACAAAACTAGTATTCTTCAAAATCAAAGGAGAATTGAGCAGCTTGCAAGATGTCAAGAGAAACTGTAGCAATGACAAGAGATACCAGAGTGATTAAAGATTATATGCTTTAAAATATTCTTGTAATTTGGTTTAAAACTAAAGTTCAAAGGAGATACATCCATGGAGCAGGTTGCAGGAGTCCTCTGAACACTGAGCCAGGGTGGTTACTAAAACAGCTTTAAAAAGACAAGAAGCCTGCCAGTAGTCATGGCTGTGTGTTTAAATATATAGAGGGAAGATGAAAGAAGAAAGAATTAATAAAACCACATGTGGAAAAATAACAAATGAATGTCCAGAAACTGACCTCCCCAAAATAAAAAAAAAATTCAAACCACATACTGTAAGATTTTTCAGGAACCTGAGGAAAACAAGACATGAGTAAAGTGAACATATTAACAAGAATATAAGAACCATACTTAAATGACTTGGAAAGGAGATTCTTCTTCGATTTCTTTGTTTTGTCCATCTCCTGTTTGTTTTGTTTTATCTTATTTCACTTTATTGTTATTCTTCCTGTTTGTTTTTGTCTTGTTTTATTTTATTATTATTCTTTATGTTTATTTTCTAAGGAGGTGCAGAAAGGGTGTGGATTCAGGTAAAAGCTAAGGTGAGGAGGAACTTGAATGACTTCTGGAGGACAAATGGCAATTGGCATATAGTGCATAAGAAGTCTATTTTCAATAAAAGAAAAATAGAAAGTCATAAATTTATTTTTAAATTTTATTTTTCTATATGTGTATATTTGTGCATGCATTCATATTCACACCTGTAGTTGTGGAGGCAAAAAAACATGTCTCAGGTCGTGTGGAGCTAGAGTAATGAACAGGCCAGTATGGGTGAGGGAAGCCAACCTCTGCTCCTCTAAGAGAGCTTCAACTGCCCTCAACCACAGAGCCATCTCTCCAGCTCTAGGAAAACACATTTCAAAAAGGGAACCAAATAAAACGTTTGTGAATGAAAACTTTATTAAATTATTATATGCTTAATATATTGTTAGAAGAGTTTAAACAGAAACATTGACCAAGAATAGAACCCAAATATAATATGGATATTTGATATTATCTAGTCAAAAGAGCAGAAAGGAACAAATACATGAACAAGCTGAAAAAAAATATAGTGGGATACTCTCAAATAGAACACTGTAATTGTAGAAGAAGATAGAGCACTTGTGAAATAATAATGAACCTCCTCAAATATGCATAGAGACATGTCAGATTCAGTAAGGCAAAAAGACAGGTGGAAAATGCTGGAAAAAAGCACAGTAATGACTTAGGTAAATTTAGAACTAAAAAAAAAAATGAAGATTGTTACTGCAACAACAAATCCTGTACAAAGGGCTAATAAGACTATTGCTTGATTTGCTAGCAGAACCATTGATGCTTAGGAGAGAATGAAACGGTTACTGTTCCTTGAAAAGAAAAGTGACTAAATACACTTGCAAATGACTTTTGAGGTAAAATTATCACTAAATAAAAACAGAACAGTGCATTGCTAGCTAAGAGTGTTTAGAACCCAAGCTGAAACCCAAAAGAAATGGACAGCAAAGAAAAGCATATTGACTTACAAGACTCACCGGTAGAGGAAATGTGTAGATCAGTGCAGATAGTGTAGTACTGCAGATAGTGTAGTACTGCAGATAGTGTAGTACTGCAGATAGTGTAGTACTGCAGATAGTGTAGTACTGCAGCAGTCGTTTGTCACAGATCTGTAGTAGATGTCAAAACATAAAACCGACAAACCGTTATAAGCGTGAGGCTTCCTGAAAGGTCGAAGCCTGCAGAGAAATAATCCACATGAGGTAAGCAAGAGTACTTGGGTCAGCACTGCTTTAGCAGGTGCTCGATCAAAAATCTTCAGAGTCTGCTACAATTCTCTGCTTTACCAGCTAAGCTATGCTTGGTCCTTCTTAGAAGGGGGAACAAAATACTAACAAGAGGAAATATGGAGGCAAAGTGTGGAGTAGAGACTGAAGGAAAGGCCATGGAGAGACTGCCCAACCTGGGGATCCATCCCGTATACAAACACCAAACCCAGACACTACTGTGGATGCCAAGAAGTGCTTGTTGACAGTAGCCTGATATAGCTGTCTTCTGAGAGGCTTTACCAGAGCCTGACAAATACAGAGGCAGATGCTCAGAGTCAACTATTGGATTGAACATCCAATGATTGAGCTGAAGGGGTTTACAACCCATAGGAAGAACAACAATATCCAGCAACCAGACCCCATAGAGATCCCAGGGATTAAACCATCAACCAAAGAGTACACATGGAGGGACCCATGGTTCCAGTCACATATGTAGCAGAGGATGGCCTTGTCCCGCATCAATGGATGAAGACGCCCTTGGTCCTATGAAGGCTTGATGCCCCAGTGAAGGGGAATTCCAGGGCAGGGAGGCAGGAGTAGGTGGGTAGGTGAAGGAGAAGGGAGAGGATTGAATAGGAGGTTTCAGAGGAGAGGGGATCAGGAAAGGGGATAACATTTGAAATGTAAATAAAGAAAACATCCAATTAAAAAAAAAAAGAAAAGAAATTTCCAGAGTTTGACCTCCCCTCTTATTTTCCTTACATACTTAAATGCAGCAAAATACTGGGGAAAGTCTCCATGTGACAACTGTCACAACAAAGCTATGGAGATGGCTGCCTTAAAATTCCCTGAGGACACAACATCTGTCCCAACACCTGGAGTAACTGGGAGCAGCAGGACCCAGGCAGAGAGGAACTCCACCAACCCAGTAGTACTAGTTGCTTCCTGAGCAGACCTTGGGCACAAATTTTGCAGCTACTTCCACAACACTCACTCCACTCCTGGGAGCTCTAACTGGCCCAGGATCACAGGATCCCAGAGAAAACTTGACTTTGAGGAGTTCTGACTAACCAGGATTATAGGAAGGACAGGCCCCAGTCAGATTTAGCCAGGGCACTAGAGATAAACAGATGGCGGGAGGCAAGCCTTAAGAACATAAACAACAGAAACCAATGTTATTTGGCATCAGAACCTAGTTCTCCCATCAAAGCAGGTCCTGGACACTTCATCATACTAGGAAAGCAAGATTCAGATCTAAAATCACTTCTCATGATGATGATACAGGACTTTAAGAAGGACATAAATAACTCCCTCAAAGAAATACAGGAGAACACAGGTAAACAGCTAGAAGCCCTTAAAGAGGAAACACAAAAGTCCATTAAAGAACTACAGGAAAACACAAACAGGTGAAGGAAATGAACAAAACCATCTATGTGGGGAGCCGTGAATCTTGAGAGGCATTCGCCATGGCAAGATGGTGCCTACTTCCGCTGTTAACTCCTAGTGGACAACTGTTTGCACATGTGCGTAGAGAACTGTTGGCGCATGTGCGTAGAGTGAAAAGGACACCATGTCACGGCCCATCCCGGGGCGTTACGTAGGGTAATGAGCGAACAGCCAATCATGAGCAGACACACCACGCTGTGGGCAGATACGCGCACTGTGGTGTATATAAGCAGTGCGGATTTTGGGCTCGACCCTTTTTTCACTATGGATGGAGACAAATAAACAGTTGCTGCAGAAGGAACCTAGTGTCTGCGTGTCTTCTTCCCGGCGAGAGGACCGCGCGGGCTACACATCTAGAATCTAAAAATGGAAATAGGAACAATAAAGAAATCACAAAGGGAGACAACCCTGGAGTTAGAAAACCTAGGAAAGAGATCAGGAGTCATAGATATAAGCATCACCAACAGAATATAAGAGATAGAAGAGAGAATCTCAGGGGCAGAAGATACCATAGATAACATTGACACAAAAGTCAAAGAAAATGTAAAAAGCAAAAGCTCCTAACCCAAAACATTCAGAAAATCCAGGACACAATGAGAAGACCAAACCTAAGGATAATAGATATAGAAGAGAGTGAAGACTTCCAACTTAAAGGGCCAATAAAAATTCTTAAAATTATAGAAGAAAATTTCCCTAACCTAAAGAAAGAGATACACATGAACATACAAGAAGCCTGAAGAACTCCAAATAGACTGGACCAGAAAAGAAATCCCTCCCATCATATAATAATCAAAACACCAAATGCAGTAAACAAAGTTAATTTTAATAGCAGTAAGGAAAAAAGGTCAAGTAACCTATAAAGGCAGGCCTATCAGAATTACACCAGACTTCTCACTAGTCTATGAAAGCTAGAAGATCCTGGGCAGATGTCATACAGACCCTACAAGAACACAAATGCCAGACCAGGCTACTATACCCAGCACCCCACCCTCTCCTACTTATTGGCCCTGGCATTCCCCTACATTGGGGCACAGAACCTTCACAGGGCCAAGGTCCTCTCCTCCTATTGATGATCGAATTTGCAATCCTCTACTATACACATGCTGCCAGAACAATCAGACCCCTCCATGTGCAGTCCTTGGTTGGTGGTAAAGACCCTGGGAGCTCTGAGGGTACTTTTCTTAAATGAGTGTAACCTGTTCTCTGTGGGCTGAGAATGAAGACAAGCACTCAAGTACAATGGAGGTAAAATCTTTTGGTGATGTAAGGGCTGTTGGGCGCTGTTGGGTGCTGGCCAACACCAGCCACGTAAACTCCGTACATCTGTGCAACACCAGCCACATAGGCATGTTTACTCTGCACACCTGTGTATGCTTGCCTTTCCTGCTGCACCCTCTCCAAATGGGTGACACAGTGGTCAGCAGACACTGCTGAGCCAATCAGGCATCGACACATCCACACAATAGGGTTTATAAGCTGACCGCTCCAGAGGGCAGAGTCCCTTTTCTTGCTTCAAACTTGGGCGCTCCTGATAAAGTGTCGTTGAGAAGAATCCTGCTGTTGTCGTCGTCCTTCCTGCTGGCAGGTGGTCTCGACAAGTGGTGCCAAAAGCCGGGAATCAACATCTGTGGCCCCCAGAGAGGACCCCCAAGGAGGAAATCTTTGGGAGGATTCAGAACTCAACACATGGAGCGGTGGTATTGGCTGTTGAGAAGAATCCTGTAGTGTCGTGTTATCTTTGTTACAGCTTCGTGGATTCAGAACTCTTCAGCTGAGGAATGGTGGTACTGGTAATAAAAAGTAGCGGCATGCTGACCATTGGAGTGGATCCTTTTATAGAACCTTTTGTAATTGCTGGAATTGTAGCGTTGTGGGTGCTGTTTGTCTGTTTTTGTCTATTTTGTCTTAACTGGCATCATTCGGGAAGGGAGTGCACCTGTGGGAAATATCATTACTCTAACCCTTTCCGCTTGAATCCTTTCCTCTAGCCCCTACAAGAATTTCTGAAACAGTGGGACTTGAAGGTCTCGGATAAAACTATTAAAGGGTTTCTTGAGGAAGTAGATAAGATTGCTCCTTGGTTTGAGCCCACAGGGTCTCTAACCTTGAGATGTTGGGATAAGTTAGGTAGGGATATAGACAGGGAAGCACAGCAGCGAAAGCTTAAGGCAGGAATGAAACCAATATGGCGCCTGGTACATTTCTGACTAGAGGATAAAAGATGTGAAGATATTATAAAGAAAGGTCAGCGTATGCTTGCTGCGCACCAGGATAGTATGTCAGAATCTGGGGAGAAAAAAAGGGGGGAACGTGGAGAATGCAAAGGTAAGAAGGAGCCTAGATTGATTGAAGATAGCTCTAGCGAGTCAGAAGAGGAAAGATTAGACTCAGAGAAGGAACAAGATTTAGAAGAGGCAGCAGCTGTGTACGAGTGTGAGCGGTATGAGCCTGATGGGCTGCATTCTAGCACTTTGCCCCCTCTTTATGCCCCGCTTCACTATAAAGGCAAAGGAAATAAATCATTTTATACTGTCCCTAGCAGCACGCCTTATGGGTGCAGCCGGGTCAAATCCGGAACTTGGAGTAAATTGGCAGCTGCTTACCTGGTGTTTGAAGACGCTAATATCCAGAATAGATATCATCAGCCTGTGGATTATAAACAGATAAAAGATTTAGCAGAAGTGGTCAGAACCTACGGGGTGGCAGTCTCATTTACAATAGCCTTGGTTGAATGACTTGGTCAATCTGTCATGACCCCGGAAGATTGGATGGGTGTAGTCAAGGCCTGTCTTACTATGGGACAATATCTGGATTGGAAATCCATATACATAGACCCTGCTCAAGTGCAGGCGAGAACTAATGCCCCTAATAATCACCTGCACTGGAACCTAGATATGTTGTTAGGACAAGGACAATGGGCCAATAATCAAATTGTTTACCCTTCTGAAGTTTATACCCAAATAAACAATATGGCTATTAAGGCCTGGAAGGCTTTGCCAAATAAAGGAGAGGTCTCTGGCAACCATTCAAAAAATCATTCAAGGGGCTGCGGAGCCTTTCTCAGACTTTGTAGCACGTATGATGGAAGCCACAGGCTGTGGTTTTGGTGACATTGATACTGGCACGCCATTGGTTGAGCAGTTGGTGTACGAACAATGTACTAAAGATTATAGACAGGCCATTGCGCCCTGGAAAGCGAAAGGTTTACAAGTATAGATGAATGTCTGTAGAGAGATTGGAGGACCCCTCTCCAATTCTGGCCTTGCCTTGGCAGTCTTAGCACCAACCAGAGGGGCAGCGGCCTGTTTTAACTGTGGTAAGACAGGACATTTTAGAAGACAATGCCCCAAAGGAAGTGATAAAAATCAGGACTGGAAACGTGTCCCTGGGCTATGTCCAAAATGTAAGAAAGGCAAGCATTGGTCCGATGAGTGCAGGTACGTCAAGGATATCAATGGGCGGCCTATTAATCAACAGTCCTCAGGTTCACAGTCAAAAAATGGACCCAGGGGCCCTCGACCTCAGGGCTCTTAAATATATGGGGCAATGCAGACACCATCCCTATGCCATCCCTCTCAGCCCGGAGAGCCACTCCGGGCTCAGCAGAATTGGATGTCTGTGCCACCTCCCGACTTATATTAACACCTCAAATGGGAATTCAGCCTGTGGACTCAGACTTTAAAGGCCCCCTATCTAATAACACTGTAGACCTTTTGCTTGGGAGATCATCCTCAGCTTTGAAAGGATTAGTAATAACCCCAGGAGTTATTGATTCTGATTATTCAGGCACAGTTAAAATCTTATGTTCATCTCCTCGTGGTATTACTGTCATCTCCCTGGGAGATAGAATAGCTCAGATACTTGTTTTACCTAGCCTACATAATAAATTTTCTTCTGAAAACAGGAGTAGAGGAGAGAGAGGTCTTGGATCATCAGGCATAGACCTCAGCTATTTATCCCTTGAATTAGATGATAGACCTATCATCCAGCTAGAAATATAAGGGATTCCATTTCAGGGATTGCTTGATACAGGGGCAGACCGGAGTATAATTGCCTCTAAGGTCTGGCCTCGACGCTGGCCTCTTCAATCCTCTTCAAAGACCCTACAAGGATAGGGATATGCCAAGACCCCAGATGTAAGTTCCAAAGAATTGACCTGGAGGACTCAGGAAGGCCAACGAGGCAGGGTAACCCCTTATGTAGTGGATATTCCCATCACATTATGGGGAAGGGACATTCTGACACAAATGGGCATGAAACTGACCACTGAATATTCTCCTCAGAGCCAGCAAATGATGAAACATATGGGACATGTCCCTGGAATGGGGCTAGGAAAAAGATTACAAGGTAGAATCAAACCCTTGGTTGCTGATGATAATCCTGGCACTAGGGGATTGGGTTTTTCCTAGGGGCCACTGGGGATGTTATTCCCATTCCCTGGAAGACTGAGGAACCTGTGTGGATCCCCCAGTGGCCCCTATCTTTAGAAAAATTACTTGCAGCCAAAGATCTAGTACATGAACAGCTGGCCTTGGGACATTTAGAACCCTCCCAATCACCTTGGAATACCTGTATCTTTGTAATAAAAAAGAAATCAGGAAAATGGCGTTTATTACATGATCTTAGGGCAGTCAATCAACAAATGCAAATAATAGGACCTATTCAGAGAGGTCTTCCTTTATTGTCAAGTCTCCCTAAGGATTGGCCGCTTATTATTATAGATATTAAAGATTGCTTCTTCTCTATTCCGTTGGCAGTAGATGATTGTAAGAGGTTTGCTTTTACTCTACCAGCCATTAATCATGAAGAACTAGATCTTCGTTTTCAGTGGCGAGTTTTATCACAAGGAATGGCCAATAGCCCAATAATATGTCAATTGTATGTGGGAGCTGCCTTAAACCCTGTTCACAGTAATTTCCCCAAACTGCGAGTTTGTCACTATATGGATGATATTTTGTTGGCAGCCCCCACGGAATATGTGCTGGTGCAAGCCTTTATTAAGGTTATAAAGGACCTTGAAAGCAAGGACCTTATGATTGCCAATAAGAAAGTACAGAAAGGTGAAATAGGAAAATTCTTGGGGGCTTCTGTGGGGAGCAGTGAAGCTGGAGAGGCATTCGCCATGGCAAGATGGCGCCTACTTCCGCTGTCAACTCCTAGTAAAGAACTGTTTGCGCATGTGCGTAAAGTGAAAAGACGCCGAGTCACGGCCCATTCTGGGGCGTTACGTAGGGTAATGAGCAAACAGCCAATCATGGGCAGACACGCCGCACTGTGGTGTATATAAGCAGTGCGGATTATTGGCTCGACCCTTTTTTCCCTACAGATGAGGACAATAAAATGAGATGACTGCGCGGGCTACAGCTGGTGCTGAAAACCCGGGACACCGGGAGAGCCTTACAACAGCTGGTAGGTTTCAGAACTGCAGGACAAGGTAAGCTCTGAGAGGCATGCTGCTTGATTTTAATTCCTCCGACCCTTTTCAGGGTTAGAGAGCACGGCCAAAGCCACGGTAATCGTGCTAATGGCGCTTGTTATACATTCTTGCCTGGAGGATGAGAAATGCCCCGCCTCTGTGGCATGGGGGGGGCAGGGCACTTGAGGAGGTACAAGATAGCATGTCAGAAACAGAGGGGAGATTAGAAGCTAGCCAGAATAAAAGGGAGAGAAAAGATGAGAGAATGGAGGCTAGCCAGGAGAAAAGGGAG
>NW_022196896.1:121272319-121273562 GCF_008632895.1 Mastomys coucha
GGAGAGAAAAGTAGAGAAAGAGATGGAGCTTTGAGATGGAAGCTCTTCGAGCCTGATAGCTCTGAGGAGTTGAGCCCCTCTGAAGAGGAGGGCTTGGAGAGAGAAGTGGCTCACTATAAGGAAGAGAGGTATGATCCAGATGAGCATTCGCCGCCTCTCCAGAATTGAAAGTGAAAGGGAGATCAGAGCCGCAGAACGCTTCATGCTGACCCGTCTGCTCTTCCGGGTGCACCCCCCACTGTGCACTGATGGACACTGTTCGAATTCCTTTTTGTCTAGAGGAGACAAGAGTAAACTCTTGCGTGTCTTTCTAGTGTTTGAGGTGAGGATGCTGGTGGTGGCCGTGTCTGTGCTCCAGTGGAGTGCACCCCTATTGGGGAGCTTGCTGAGTCAGTCAACAGGTGTGGGCCTAGTGCCAATTTTGCCATTGTGCAACTTGAAAGACTTGCAGATTACACTGGGAAACTACAGGTTCTCTGTTCTTGCCCGCGGGGCATATTCTCCATCTCCCCGGGAGATAAGATTGCTCAGTTAATAGTCCTCCCCAGCTTACATGATTGTTTCCCCTCTATGGGACTGCCACGGGGCACCGACGGGCTTGGCTAATCTGGGACAGACTTTGCTCATCTGGTGATTGACCTTAAGACCAGGCCCATGTTACAGTTATCTATAGAGGGAAAGAATTTTACTGGTATACTGGACACAGGAGCTGACAAAAGCATTATTTCTTCCAACTGGTGGCCTAAGGAATGGCCTGTTACCCAATCTTCCCACTCTTTGCAGGGATTGGGATATGAGGCCAGCCCTGCAGTCAGCTCACGCACCCTGGTGTGGTGTGCACCAGAGGGCCAGACAGGAAACTTTACACTTTATGTGCTTCCTCCTCCTGTTAACCTATGGGGGAGAGATGTTTTGCAAGACTTGGGACTTAGAAGGAAAGGGTCTTGGCAGGAGGGAGCAAGGAAGATTGAGCCCAATCTCACAAGAGGGCAATCCGGGAAGACAGGGCCTGGGTTTTCCCTAGTGGCCATTCAGGGTTCAATGCACATACCCTGGCTTACAGAGGAGGCCGTGTGGGTTCCTCAATGGCCCCTATCCTCTGAAAAGCTGAAAGCTGCTACAAGGCTGATTGCGGAGCAGCTGCAGCTAGGTCATTTAGAACCACCCACCTCGCTCTGGAACACACCCATTTTTGTTATAAAAAAGAAATCAGGGAAGTGGAGACTTCTCCATGATCTAAGAG
>NW_022196896.1:121274577-121331089 GCF_008632895.1 Mastomys coucha
GGGCCCTGGCAGAGCAAAAGCACTCTCTGACTTGCTACATTTGGCCTTCCCTTTTAACTAAAACAAAACGGGATATGTGGGGAGCAGTGAAGCTGGAGAGGCATTCACCATGGCAAGATGGCGCCTACTTCCGCTGTCAACTCCTAGTAAAGAACTGTTTGCGCATGTGCGTAAAGTGAAAAGATGCCAAGTCACGGCCCATTCTGGGGCGTTACGTAGGGTAATGAGCGAACAGCCAATCATGGGCAGACACGCCGCACTGTGGGCAGACACGCCGCACTGTGGTGTATATAAGCAGTGCGAATTATTGGCTCGACCCTTTTTTCCCTACAGAGGAGGCAATAAAACGTTGCTGCAGAAGGAACCTAGTGTCCGTGTGTCTTCTTGCTGGCGAGACGACTGCGCGGGCTACAGGCTTCCATTACAAAAGAAGTGATAACTCATCAAAAATTACATATTAGGACAGATCATCTCCAGACTCTTAATGATTTTCAAAAGTTATTGGGTAATATAAATTGGATTCGTCCATATTTAAAACTGCCTACAGCTGATTTGAAACCCTTGTTTAATATTCTAGAGGGGGACCCTCATATTACTTCCCCTCACAGTTTAACACCTGCGGCCCTTGCTAAAGTGGAAAAAGCTTTAGAAACCGTGCAGCTCAAGCGAGTGGTTCCAGGACAACCCATTCTGTTATGCACTCTTTTAACATTCAACATGCCAACAGGTGTATTGTGGCAGCAAGGACCTTTGCTCTGGGTTCATTTACATTCATCTCCCAAGAAAACGATAGAACATTATCTGACCAGTGTAGCTTTCCTTGCCCTAGGGCATTAAAATGTCTCTTACTCATTTTGGTATTCCTCCAGATATTATTATTACTCCCTATACTGCAGCACAAGTGTGCACCCTAGGTGCTACCATTGATGAATGGGCTATCCTGTTATGTACATTCACAGGTGTTATAATCATCTCTAGGAAACTTCTATGCTTCAGTTTGTTACTGAACATCCTATTGCTTTTCCACGAGTTACATCCACTCTTCCTTTGAGAGATGCTTTAGACATTTAAACTGATGGGTCAAAGTCTGGATGGGGAGCCTATGTTATACAAGGGCAACAGCCTGTATCTATCTATTTTGCTCCTGATACTCCTCAAATAGTTGAATGTCAGATTGTGTGTCATGTTTTTGAACATTTCCATGAGCCCTTTAATTTGATTTCAGATTCATTATATGTAGTAAATACTTTGAAGGGATTGGAGACCGCTGGACAAATAAAGGATAATAGTCCAGTTGCTGTCCATCTCTCCAAGCTGCAAGCTTTAATCCTTGCTCGTGCATGCCCTTTCTTTATACAACATGTTAGAGCATATACCCTGCTGCCAGGTCCTATGGTTTTAGGGAACAAAATGGCTGATGCGGCTACTTGTGCCTTTGCCCTTATGGCAACTGATGACATCACAGCTGCTCGAGATTTTCATGCTCTCTATCATGTCTCCTCTACTGCTTTGAGAAAGAAATTTAATATTTCTTGGGCTTCTGCCTGTGATATTGTGGTTAATTGTCCATCTTGTGTCCCATTCCATCACTCACCCCATACGGGTGTTAATTCTCAAGGCCTATGGCCTGGAGATACCTGGCAGATGGATGTCACTCATATATCATCTTTTGGAAAACTACAATATGTTCATGTATCCATTGACACCCGTACAGGAGTCATACATGCCTCCCCTATGGCTGGGGAAAGAACTTTACATATCATAATCCATTGCCTTGAAGCATGGGCTGCCTGGGGTAAACCTCGGATTATTAAGACAGAAAATGGCCCTGGGTACACCTCTAAAGGCTTTCAACCCTTTTGTGCAGCCATGGGCATTACCCATGTAACGGGCCTTCCATATAATCCTCAAGGTCAAGGCATTGTGGAGCTTGCCCATCGATCAATTAAAGAACTGTTAATAAAACAAAAAGGGGGAATCGGGCATGGACATACACCCAAGAATAGATTATCCCTAGTCCTTTTTACACTCAATTTTTTGACGCCAGATTGGCGTGGCCACTCGGCTGCTGAACGGCATGGGGACTTCTCCCCTCTGCAATACTTTGTGGTAAAATGGAAGGACGTTCTTGATAATGTCTGGAAGGGCCCAGGTCTGGTTATCGCCAGATCAAGGGGGGCTGTTTGTGTTTTTCCACAGGACCAAAGTGATCCAGTCTGGGTACTGGAGAGACTGCCTCGAACCCTGTGTCATGAAGATAAGATTGATAACACAGAGCCTGTGCTTGATGATAGTGGCAAGCAAGAGCAAGAAGCTACAGTTCTGGGCGGTGGCCAGGTCCTGGCCAGTGCCGATGCTGGCCCACTCCCAGTCTAAGGTGCTCCCTACCCTTTTTTCTACATCGTGCTATGGTGATGTTCTTTGTGTTAGGTCACTTGAAGAACAACTTACCAACTTGAGCGCCTGGGAGGATCCTCTTACCTTTTCTAAGGTGGGATCCAGAGCCTTGATAGCAACACTAACCCAGGTAGCCTCTGGAATCACATTATGTTTCCTCTAATGCCTCTGTTATTAAGGCTTCCTCACAGTGTTTACCTAATTATGTTTTCCCCCTGTTTTCATTCCGTGTCAGAGTAAGATTTTAGATGAAAAACAGATTATGCCGGGTTTTTAACTGTCTCCGCCCTTAAAACGCTTTCAGCTGAAGCTTAGGCAAAACAGCACACAAGGTAATAGTGCAGGTTGGCCCTGGTTTCAGTAGCTACTGACCAATGATGCAGGAGTGGTTGTTGACGCGTCCGCCTTTCTGAGATATTAGGTATTGAACATGAGTTGTGGAATATTTCTGCGACAAGTAAACAGGCTAGTAAAGGACCTAGATTAAAGTCCATCTCCTTGCTCAACCAGCTTGGTTGCATTTTCCAGCGTAATTATTTGTGTATTATGCCTTTAAAGTTTGATTTTGCAGCTTCCTTCAATCACAACCCAAGGCTGTCCTCCTTTCTGGCCGGAAATTGGACTGTGGAAGGCTTAAACTCAGACCCAGAAGTTTAAGGCCTTTGCACACCAAGTGGCCTTGTTGCCATTGCACCTTGGAAGGCTTAAACTTTTCACCCTGATGGCCTTTGCACCCCGCCGGGATTTTGTCCCCTGCACACGGGAAGGCATTGGGATAGGCTATGGTTCCTTCCTACCCTCGATCGGGCACGACCCCCCCCCCCCATGAAGGCAGCTCCTTGATCGGGCATACCAATATGTCTTTATTAAAACAAAAAGGGGGAACTGTTGGGCGCTGGCCAACACAAGCCATGTAAACTCCGTACATCTGTGCAACGCCAGCCACATAGGCATGTTTACTCTACACACCTGCGTATGCTTGCCTTTCCTGTTGCACCCTCTCCAAATGGGTGACACAGTGGTCAGCAGACACTGCTGAGCCAATCAGGCATCGACACATCCACACAATAGGGTTTATAAGCCGACCACTCCAGAGGGCGGGGTCCTTTTCTCGCTTCAAACTTGGGCGCTCCTGATAAAGTGTGGTTGAGAAGAATCCTGCTGTTGTTGTCATCCTTCCTGCTGGCAGGTGGTTGCGACAGAGGGCCTTATTACAATGAACTCCAATGTCTAAAAAGTGTTCTCATTTTGGGTTGTACCACAGTAAGAGCCAAGATTTTAAGCTCTACTAAAAACAAAACAAACAAACAAAAAGACTTTATCTAGTTATGTTCATTAAAAAATACTAGTAGTATGTATTATTTTAAAATATAGTTAGTATATTTGGAGTTATTTAAAATTTATATTGAGAAAAATGTATGTATTTTCAGTATTGCTGTAGACAAGCATCTACATAAGACTGTTCAATTGATTGTTGTCTTATATCAAATTTTATAATACTCATTTTTATTGTTACAATATTTCATGAATTTTAAAGAATATGACAAAATAAAAAGAAATGAAAAAATAATAATAAACATACAGAACATGACTATAAAAAAAGAAAAGAAAAATTCCCTTGCCAAGTACAAAAGTATATAGCAAAACAACTGTGACTCTGACAATAAGAATAAGTTTTATTGACAGATAAATAGGGCTCAGGGTAAGGGCCTAGGGAAAAAGGATTTGTAAAGAGCAGAAGGATCCTTTTGATGGAGCAAGAGAAGTGAGACCTCTTTCATAAGGATGGGTTCTATTGACTGGGAAACAAAGAGCAGGCTCAGGGCTTAAACAATGCTCAAAATTATAGGGGATTTACAAAGTCTGGCTCCACATACCAGCAAAAGTTCACCAGGTTGTTAGACAGCCCCCACTCTAGTCTTCTAAGTAACTGGAGTATCAGTCATTTTAGGTATCAGTCATTTTCTCCCCTTGAAGTAAAAAAGCCTGAGAGTTTAACAATTCTGGTTCTTCTAATGCTTTCTTGTAAGCTGTGGCTTCCGTATGTAAATATAAAATAAGTTATTAAAATAAGGATAACTATAAAATAGTAGCCCAGCACAATGAGGTGATTTATTATTCTCCAAACAAAATATGCAGAGGTGGAAACAAAAAGATAGTTTGTATATAATTGAAGGTCATTTATTATCAACTTGAAATAGACTTTTGCAACATGCCTTTTATAACTCTCATGGTAAGCACAAAGGAAATAATTATAACAGATAAATCTAACAATATGAAAAGGGAACAAATTATGTCCCTATAAAACATTGAACAGTGAAAGTGTGAAATGGGAAGATGAAAAGGACAACAGAAAACCTAACCAAACAGCAAGAGTGTGTCTGCTTCTAGTTATTATGTTACATTTGTTTGTTTTTGCTATGCTTAGCCTTGGATGAATTTATTTTTAAGCATTTAACATTTTTAATTTATTCACACTGTTAGTATAAAACACTATGGCAGGGTCATAAGTCTTTTTTTTTTATCTAAGTCATAGTAGATTCTATTTTTTCATATTTATTTAACTCTTTTGGATTCATTTTATTCAACATTTCTTACTTGCCTATAGGTCTTTGTGTAGGCTTGATGCCTCATCGCCTTTATCCCACCCACTAGAGTTTGTCTATGACTATTTTCCTTGTTCATCTCATATTTAAGCAATCATATTCATGAGATTTTTACATGTGTAGCTTCTGACATTCCTAGGATATACAGTAAGTTCCCTCTTCCACTGGCACTTACAATCTGTCCATTCCTCTTTCCTTGATAATCCCTAACCCTCATGTTCTGTAATTATGCTGTAGAACTGTCAGCTGGGATTGTAAGAGAAATTTCCATGATGAGGGGTAGGGTTAGATTTTTCAAAACCTACATTAATAAGGGTTCTCAAATGCCTCTGCCCTCTTTCTAGCCCAGTGTCAAAAGGTAGGGGAGAAAATTTGGTAAATAGTATAAGGGGATGTGAATCTGTTTAGAAGTAGCTCTTTGGGGGCTATTCCAATCTCCATTTGTTAGAATATCAGCAGTCTCACTGAATAGTGTCAAGATACCAACAATCCAGTTCAAGAATGTCACAAAACATAAGTCAGAAGTGCCAGTACAACTCAACAAAACCAACCAGGCCTCTGCCAAATCGACACTAGTCAGTGGGAGTGACCAGAAGGAGCTGGAAAGCCAGGACTTTTCTGCTGTGCTTCTCTCAACAAACTGAAGATCAGCAAAGACAGAAAGCCAAAGAAGTGTTGCCCGGCTAGCAATTCACATGCCCATCACTGTCTCTTGGGTCTTATACTCTGTAAAAATATCACATAACCTCTCATAGTTCTGACTTCAGGGAAACACTGCATGAGTATGCTTCAGCAAAATATCACATGATACTAGCAGAAATTTCCACTTCAATCGGGATGAGGACTACATTTATGTGTAAGCGTAAGAACAATTATCTTGTATATAGTAGGTTCTCCTACAAGAATACAACTTACCCAGCCCTGGATTATTGTCTAGGATTCAATACCAGGCATGCTTTCCAACATGTTAAGAAGGTCTTAAACCCAATTAGGGAGCTGTTGGTTACCTTCAAAGTATATGTACCACGACTGCATTTATGTTAGCAGTTACTGACTTCATAATGAAATTTTTATCTAAAATATATTTTATTAATGCATCGTTGTCCTCACATTGAAAACAAGAAGAATTTACAGAAAAATACAGTAATATTAGAATATGTATAATTCAAGAAATTAGAAGTCATGGTATAGCAAAATATCCATATTTTAGAAGAAAGATCATGAAAATATTAGTGATAGATCAAAAGTGGTTACTTAGAAAGATTGATGAGAATATTTTATTTTTGTTATGTTTTTATGTAGGTGGAAATGTGATTGAGTGAGAAACAAAATAAATGTACACTAATAAATAATTCCTTTGTCTTTTCAATGAGAGCAGAAAATCCTAGGGGAAACTAAACATAATTGAAATAACAGCATAAGTTTGAAATAAACTGGGTTTCATAAAGCAGACTTTTTATTTTTTACTAAATGAAGCAAGAATCCTACATTCAAATAGAAAGTCTTTGTTTTAGCTAAATTATGTTCACTAAAATTCACAACTTGATGTTCAATCACTTTACTTGAGAACACATATGCCTAAATGGATGAAGTTTTTGAAGGAGTGAATAGGTTAAAATGAGACAAGTAGAACAAGCTCTTGTTCAAGTGACTGGTATTCTTAGGAAATTAAAACCAGAAGTGTCAAAAGAGCAGAACACTTGAAACGGCCTAGAGAGACCTAGTGGACCCAGAGAACGCAAAATCTATCAATATCGTGACTTAGGTTTCTAATCCTTTGGAAGTGCAAGAGTTAATTTCTGTTATTTGTGTCACTGTCAAGATTTAAACTAAAAGAAAATATGAAATCAAAACTTTTTCAATTACACAAGGAAGAACATAATTATTATGTTGCTAATAGACTCTTGTGCCTTAAAATCCATTTTTGTCCTTGAATTGGACATCTTAAAGGGTTCTTGTCCAATAGGTGACCTCAATTTTAGGTTCAAATTGGACATAGAATTTAACTCTGCACCAGCACAGTATTTGTTGTTGTAACAGTTATATTAAAAAATGGAACAGTTATAGAAAAAAATGGTAATTCTTTGACTTTCTAGTTTGTATTTCTAAACATTATGATACATTGATGTTTTTGTTATCTTTATATTTACATGCTATTTTCGAAGTTTATTACCTATGTGGAACTGGATTTGCAAAGTGAATTTTTTGCTGAAAGTGACAATCTGCCAGAATCATCAACACTGAAGGGAAGAGTACTCCAAAACGTCCCTACATGCAGGGCTACACACCAAATAAACCGCCATTGGTAGCCCAATCTTTTCCACAGAAATTCAGAAATGCAGAAACCTATTTTCACATGCATCCCCATGAAACTGACACGTTAACATGTAATGATATGAGAGAACATGCTGAGGTGTGCTTGGGCATTGGCCTCTTCTAAGCGTATGTGTAGAGTCAGGATCAATTTCATCTTGGACCATTCTGGACTGCTTTAAGAGAGCTAAGAGGCTGAGGGATAGCATCTTATGAGAGCCTACTTCCTGCATCACTTCATGACAAAAGACCGAATGGTAAAGGAGAACAAAAGAAATCGGGGAGAAAGCTCCTTCATGAGAAAACTGCTCCCATAAGAAGTCCTCTCGTGTGAAAACAACGCAAAACTTTTCTCAGCAAGAGAAACCCAATCATCCTTCAAATCTCATGTGTAGCTCCTAATTCTTCAGATCAGGGAGAAGAATACACGAGTCTCTACTCCACAGGAAAAAAAGTAATTTTCATATAGATCTGCAGCTAAGTCTTCCCAGAGACCCCATTCCGCAGAAGTATGAACAAAAGTAGGGAGAATGAAGTTGTTTCTTTGCCCAGGAGTTTATGTTTTACTTTGAGAATCCTATCTGCTACAAGAACCAATGTAGATACTTGTCCTAATAATAGTGGCTCTGGGACCTGAATGACCAGTCTTTCTATAGCAAAAAGTAAGTATCAACAACAGGAACAACTACGACAAAATCGCTTTAAATGTGTGTGAAAGGACTTCCAGGGGTCACATGGTTCTAGAGGGGAGTGGTTAACAGGAACAGTTCTCACTTACTCTCCAAAGAGGCTCCAGTGCAAACTTCTAAGGGTACCCAATGGTTAGTCTCGAATGATCTTGTGTTTTACAGTGGGTAGTACAGACAAACAATTATTGTCTAGCTGAGATTTCCCTCTAGATTGCCCCAATAATAACTCCAGATCTACTATTGTTCCTGAATGGGATTAGGTATACATACAATGTCACAACATATAAAGGCCAACCCATGGAACAGGCTGTGTTTTCAAGAAACGAGTTAGAAGCTAATAAGGGTTTGGGTTTTGTTTTGTTTGGTTTAGTTTATTGTTGTTGTTGTTGTGTGATTGGTATAAACAATAGAAAACTGAAAAAGTAGAATATAATCTCCTTCACACAGCCCTCTCTTCAATGAAAGTGTACATCTCAGAAGCAAGCAAAGAATACATCACAATTTCTCCTCTTCAATGAGAGAGAGAAGCAACTACAGTGCACACCAGACATTCTCTACGTTCCAGCTGCAAAAGTGTGAATTCTATATGACTAGCCACAAATTACTGTGAGATTCATCTACTACAAAAAGTCAATTAGATAAAGCTGAAAGATGAAGATGTCCTATATATTCATAGAAAAATAATACGAGAAAGTGGTTACATGGGAAATACATACTCATATAGAAAAACAAGGTGAGTTTCTAGAAGACCTCATTTGTGCTCAGTAGAAAAATTTGGATAATTTACATAAGGATGTTCATTGAGATCAGGACAAGCTGTGAACAAACTAAAATGTAGAAAGGAGAAAATGTGTACCATTATGGGACACAAAATTCTAGGCACTTACCAATAAGAATTTTGAAATGAAGAAGTTTGAGTCTTGCTCATGATTAAATAATATGAAGACACAGGACCAAACATAATATTTTAAAACATTTCCTCATTAACTATGAGGCTTTCAAAGTACATATAGTGTGCTAGGTTAATCTAACCTTTATTAATATGTCATTATTTGACTTCTGTCTTAGGTTTAAATATCTCAGTTTAAAAATTCCTAGACCCAGTGATGTGATCTTATTAAATAATTGTATGCTTGCAGACGTAGTCCACTTAGGGTGATCTCTATTCTAAAAAGAGAGATTTCCATAAGAAAAGTTGGAGCTACACAGAAGAACCGAAAGACAATGTGAAGAAATGAGAAAGACACATCTAATAACTGTTGAGAAGTAGCAGCAACTAGCCAGGAGACAAGGCATTCATTATTCCCCTTAGCCTTCAGAGGGACTTTATGGCTGCATATACATCAAATTCATCGTTTCACCCCAGGGATATGAAACTAAGTCGTTTTTTTTTTAATTGCCTTAAAGCAAGCAGTTAGAGGTGCTTTTTTTTTTTAACAATAGTACTGAGAAATTAATGGTGACTCCTAAGTTTTTCACCAATAAACTTGTAACTTTAAAACTCTTTCAGTCTACTGACTTTCAAATTTTATTTTAAATGATTACAAGCAAAATTTTAACATCCATAGGCACTACCAGAAAAACAAACAATAAATACAAAAAGAGCCCCATTGTTCTGTTCACTGAGCACCTCCCCTATGCCATCCATGAGCATCTAGGATTTCTTTGTGCATAGCTGAGGATGCTAATTCCTTTTAATATGCATATTTTATTGTTATGGAAAATGCATTGTACAAGGCTTTCTTTTATCCTTCCTTGTATAAATCCCTTGGATAGATGGTGGAAGAACCTTCCCACTCTAGCAAACAAACATTATGGCTTTATTACTTTATTAATTTTCTTACTGTAATGGTATTTAATTTACTGGCTCTAAAAATTTCATGCACTAATGTAACATATTTGTAAAAATATACATTGTAGTTGGTGAAAATTTATTAAGCCAAAACATTAACATGCAAAATAAAGATCCATAATTAACATTCAATATAATAATCCTAAACACATAACCACTTAATTATCATATTAAACCCTGGGATCTGTTTCTCAGTAAGAAAGCAAATCCCCTGGCAAAATAATAGAACAAATACAATTTTGTAGACATAATAGTATGTGTCTTCTTTTACCTCTCATGAGCCATAGTACTTTGCTAACTCTTTCCTCATTCTTCTCAATATATAGTGTACTCGTACCCTGAAGCACCCATCTTTTTATTCTTTATTCTTAGAAATTCATGCATTTCCACTTTCCAGAAAATCCCATGCCTCTCCTTTGAAGTCTATTGAAAGGAGATATACTTGTTGAAAGGAGATATTTTAATAGTCCTTCTCATAAAGTCTAAGAGATTTTCTCAAAGGAAAAAAAAAGATACTTAATATGGAAATAAATTAGGCTGATACATTTTATTTAGCCCTGTCACTAAAATAATTACATTCAAATTAGTAAGAATCAAACTATAAAGAAATATTATTGTTTCTTCATTGTGTTCTCTTTAAAGCTTTGTTCAATTAACCCATTTAAATTACTTTTTCTTGTTTTAATATTCAGAAACACCACACATTTCTATACTTTAACTTATATAAACGATTATGCAGAAAAAAATTTCATGTACTTGTTCAAAATGTGATCAGACTATTTAAATCAATAAATATCATTGATAGTATTGCTAAAATTTTAAGCCTTTCAAAAGTTGGTAGACGACCTTTTGGTTGCATTTACAGATGTCAATAAATCAAAGGTGTACCATTCTCAGATTTTCAATAAAAAAATGAACATCCTAATATTAAAGACTAGTTTGAATAAAGCTTAGTTAAAAGAACAAGCAGTTGCCCTAAAATCCAACCCAACGATAGCCATGAGAAGAAAAGCAAAACCTGCTGAGAGGAAGGAGTGATGGCCCTTGGATCAGTTAAAGTAGAGGTAATGAGAGTTGGCAAAGGAAATTCATCATAAAAATTCTTGACTGTGTTAATGGATACATTCAGGTTGTTAGAATATTGTGATCACCCTAGAGGTAATGAATACTGGGGAACTCCATGTCCCAATCAAAGCTCTGTAGAACTACTTCACTGCATGTTCACAGGAAATACTAAAAGCGAGCCTAAGGCTATCTCCATTGCAGTACAGACCCTAAGGACAGAAATAGTAGCTTTATGGGAAGAGTAAGAGTCTGCCTTGAGGCTTTCAACCCAACTTTCCCTGTGATATAAATATTAATCTGTTGCATAGTTGAAATAAAATATATGGTTATCTTTCAGTACTGTATACTGTAGGTAGTGGTTCTGATGCTCAGGATCTGTTTCTCAGTTGGTTTTTGATCTGTCAGGAAAGAAAGCCATGGGTCAGTTGCTGGGCAGAAGAGACAGACACAACTTCTGGGTCCCTAGAGGCAGGGAGAGAAAAGCGAGGGAGGAGAACAGAATTTGCCTTGCTTTGGCGAGAGAAGAATCCAGCAATAATGTGAGATCTCAAAACGGAGTGGCCACACGGTCTGCACTTACAGGCAGGTCTTCAGGGGAGTTTAGCAACTGAAGAATAGGGCAAGTGGAAGAGACATAGATAAGAAACTGGTAAAGGCATACTTTTCCAGACAGGAGATAGTAGTGCCCAGCAATTGTGCCAAGAAGGCAAGTTGAAATTGAACAATTGTGTATCTGTGTCTTTTATCTGAGGATACAAGGGAAGCTGGTAGTTGTCACCTCCTGGAGCAAAAAGTGAGTATAGAGTAAAGCTATACACTACAGTACATAGGAGAAAGGCAGATGAAAAAATATTGCTTTATATGTGGTAGAAGACTTCATAGTACACAAAGAGAAAAGAGAAATAAGATGAAAATGTTTTATTTTTTTAAACTCAGGATGAAATTACAATGATACCCTAAGACTAAACCTTAATCACACCAATAGAAAATGTCCCCAAATGGGACTAGATAGATCATTCATCAATTAAGAGTATGTGCTGATCTTGCAGCAGACTTGATTACTACCATTGGTATTCTGTCTAAACTCAGCCCCCATGGTTCCTGGCAGCAAGCAGGTATGCTTTCTCCCCACAGTTATCTGGCAATAGCCAGGTAGGCTTGGCCCACCATAAAATGGGCTGCTTAGCCTCTCCTCTCTTTCATATGCTTTTGCGTCTCTCTTATGTCTTGCCATCTTGCTCCCCCTCTCTCCCCATTCCCTCCCCCCTTCTCTCCACTTATCTACTCTTCCATTCTCTCTGCCTTTCTCTGTCTCTACTACTGTCTTAACTCCTCTTCCATACCCTAACTAAACTCTATTCTATACTATACCAAAGTGTGTCTGGTCTCTCAGGGGGAAGCTATGCCTGGGCATGGGCCTGCTGAAGCACCCCCTTCTACACTCTGACAGAACATATTCTTATAGCTCTTTCTCTTTTTATGATCACAACAATTACTCCCTGAGAAACCATGTCTCATCACTCATCACAACTGTAAATCTAGTTTCAGGGGACCCAATGTCTCTCAGCTTCTGAAGTTACCTGTATTCATGGGTACAGGTACATAATTAAAAATAAAATAAAAATGTTAATGTCCTCCATGTATATGACCAATTTATAGATATTTAACAGTGAAAACTACAAAGATAACAGGCTGGGAATAGAAATGCAGAGACCCTGCCTCTAGGCACAGCAAAGAGATAAAGCTGGCATACAACTTTAACAGATCTTGCTCTGACAAACCAGTCCACACACTGCAACTTGGTTTTTATAAGGAATACCCATATCCTTGCAAATTGATAACACCACAGTAGCAATATATCTCACATCAACCCAATTGCTCAATGCGTTGACTTGCATTTCCTCACTAAGTGAGTAGAAAAGGAAAGTTGTCAACATTTTCAGGTATAAAAAAACACACATATGAAATTCAATCTGTGGTCCTACACATAGTGAAGCGTTATTGAAAACTAAAGGACACACTTGTAAAAAAATGTGTGGTCAACACACTCTCTCTCAGGAAAACCAATCAAAGTACACAATAAAAAGCAAATTTAAAATGAGGCAGATATTAAATAGTTGTAGGTAATATGCTGAAAGATAACATATGTGGCTGTAATAACAGTTAAGGAAAAAGAGGCCATCAGTTTGGAAAAGAGCAATTAGATTATTAGATTTATATGGGTAGTTTTAGAGGAAAGACAGGAGAGAAAGTAATGAAGAATTTATAATTACAAAATCAAGAGAAATAAAAATTAAAAAGAAGCTTGAAAGTGAATTAGACATCTCTTGAATATAGGCAAATTGAAATGCTGAGTTGAATGTAGGCAACTTCCAAATTTAAGATCAAAGTCGGTGTTAGTGATTATGCTCAGGCGAAGACTAAATAACTTCCTTTGAAATTATAGATAACTAAAAAAGTAAAGTTATTAACAATCACCTACAGGATTACTACCACATTTTGGAATCATCCTGTTTTATTTTATCAATTAGGTTACTAACATTACATTTTAATCTCATGCAGGTGATGTCCCTCCATGACCTCTCTGAACTGAATTCTGAGATGACATTTCTGTACTTCAGAATAAGCCTTTTCTCTGACCTACAGCCAAACTGTTGAAGACTTTTATTTTGCCAGGTGCTTTTAAGTTGCTTATAGCAGCAGGGAGAATTTTTTGGGGGGAATAATCCTTTACTTCATTTGAGCAAGTTCTCTGGTAAACTTTATTGATTGCATTTCTTTTGATGAGAAATACAGGGTTCTGCATCCAAGTTAGTATTGTGCTGCCTGTTTCACACAAGAGCAAAATACTCACTTCTGAGACAAATGCAGTATGGTATATTGATCACTAGTGTTGGTTTAAAACAAACCTCAGACAAGTTTTATGGTTTCTAATTGTATCAAGCCAAGAGATATAAGAACCGAGGTGTCTGCACTATATTTTTGCATTATTACTGGTTTACTAGGAAAAATTAGTTAAAAATTCCTTCCAGAAAGCCCAGAAAACAAAATGTAGTGTGTGCCTGTCTTTCATTATCCTTGTGATGTTTGATACATTCTATATTAGAAGTACCTAATACTAGCAAGGTTAGACAATAATGTCAAAATGTTAAAGGATAAATAGACACAAATGAAGCTGGGGATAAAAAAAAACCATAGCAAATGACTTATAAAATTAGTTGAAAAGAGCTATTAATTGGGAGTGTCATTTATTTGGTATTTCAGTTTTGAGGGTCAAACTCAGAGCCTCTGCATTTTAAGCATTCAGCTCTGTGGCTTATTAGTCTTTACAATGATATACCCTTATAAAACATTTTTCTCTTGGATTTAACCTACCATCTGACATCACCAATTACAGGCAGAAGGGAATAAAGAGTGTTTAAGTAGTAGTGTCAGGAAACAGTACTAAATTTTCCTGTAACAAAGTGCATGTCTCATGTACTCACTCACATCAAAGGTGAATAAGAATAAGAATCATATTTCTTAAGAACACCATTATCTCCATGATTTCAAATAATATTACTGAATCAGAGGCTTGCTAAGGCCCTGCATATATTTTGTATACCTCATTCACTTATTTCACATATTCTTGGCCATTTCATTAGTTATGTTAATTTTTAATATGAAGCCATGTGAATATCCTTGATGGACTGAACTGCAAACAGAATGAAGTCATTATTTCCAGCAAATTGTGCTCCTAAAATTTCAAGTACTAAACCACTGAACATTTCTAAAATTATGTGAGATATCAAAACTTCACAATTAATGATGTGAAACTTGAAGCTAGCCTAAAATTGTTTAAACTTGATAACAATCAACTGTGAGTTTTTGCTGTTTGAGTACTAAGACACACCGGCTTTAACCCATCCACCAAATGCCATTAATAAATAAATAAATACATATTTCTATGAATGAATATTACATGTTATAGTGTTTTGAACAGGATGTCCTTCATAAGTTCTGGGCATTTAAATAATTGTTCCCAAATTGGTGGATGTTTGGGGAGAATTAGAAGATGTGTCCTTGCTAGAGGAAATATATACATGAGAGCCATCTTTGTATTTCAAAAGACTCATGCTGTGTAGACTAGCACTTGTTCACTTAAAAATATGAACTCTCATCTGCTGATCCAACTGTCATGTCTGCATGACACCTTGCCTACATTCAATCATCATGGACTTTAAATCTCTGGAAACATAAATCCAAAACAAATCTTCTATGTGGTGCCTTGGTCACGGTGTTTTACCAGAACAATAGAAAATGATTAATGCATGTTTTGAGTGCAAAAAAAAATCCTTCAAATCTATAATCAATTATATCTTTACCCATAAAAAGGCTCACATGGTATTAGAATATGTACTCCAATAATGGAAAACCAGAAAGTTATACAAAATATATGCAAGAGCAATGTTCCCTTAGGCAGCAAATAACAATGATATCTGAGAGAAATGTTAAACTAGAAAATTTGTAGCAAAACCTTTATGAAGCCTACTATCTGAGTTGCCACATCATCATTTCTATTGTGGAAAATTAATTTATTTGCTGTTGGATTCCCATGTTTTAATAGATGGTCCTACGCCCTTGTGCACAATTGACAACACTAATAGGACAGGGTAGATTATGAAAAAAAAGAAAAAAAACAGAGAGTCCATGTCATTGGAAAAAGGACATGTTTGGGGACATATAGAAAAGTTTGATGGGGAAAATGGGATAAATATGATTATATTTTATTGTTCACATGTATATGATACAGTGGAACAATATTGTTAGCATAAAAGTTTTATCATATTTGAATATATTATAAATATTAAACTCTTGTCCAACATATAATATATGCAAATGATAGCACAAAGAGAAGTATTTGTAAGTAAAATGTAATACTTTGCATTACTCATAGCAAACATTTAAGAAAGTATTTGTGTTCTGTTGCTGTGTGCATACAGCTATCACACAGATATCACAAAGCTCAATTCTATAATTTCTTTTAATTGATTATATTTATATTGATAAAAATTGAAAGCAGAAGAGGCATAAAAGTTTATACTATGTATATGTCAAAGTTGTGAACTCTCTGTGAAAAATTAAGTAAAATAAGTCAGTGGCCAAAAAAAAAAATTTTTTTTTTACTGTTCACTTAAAAAGAATTCAAATAAAAATACAAAGTTTTCATATTCTTTAAAAAGAAAATAAAACAAAAAATTCAAATTAACATGAACATAAAAGCAAATGATACTATATAAATAGTGCTTGTTTTTCTATCAGTAAAATATAAAGTGTTAAGATAGTACTAATGCAAAACATCAACTATATGCTTTTGTTGTGTGCATACACATAGAAATATGATGTGTGAATTTATGTTTATTCATTCATTTATTCATTTATTTATTTATGGCTTTTGAAATGGGCTTTCTCCTTGTAGTACTGTCCATCTGTCTTGGAACTCATTCTGTAGATCAGAGGGCCTCAAACTTACAGACCCTTCTGCTGCTCCCTCCTCAGTACAACGTTAAAGTTGTGGCTTCTGGATCCAGCTCATATGCTGCACCTTAATTCATATCTTTTCTAAAAAAATTAGAAAATGAATATGACTGTCCAAATATAAGGACTGAATCTTTTTTAACTAAACTCTTTTGAATTCTTTACAGAATGATTATAACAATGTTCTTTTCTATAATCTTTTGAGTTGTTTTATAGAATAATTGTTTGTCCTATTGGTTTGGATAAAATCCTTGCGGTTGATTTATATGATCCTTTAAGTTTAACATTCCAGTATACATAAGGTTTAAAGGCAAAGTCACTAACCCTACAAGTACAGTAATTAGTATATTTTTCCTATTACTTCCCAGTAGCCACTAAGCCTTTAGTTTATGTTTGTCCTTTTCTACCATTTTAAAATTCTTTTGTGTTGTTCATAGAAGAGATAGTTGAAGTTCTATGTCTTTGGAAAAGTTAACCTTATCAATGCAGTATAAATTAAATATGCTGTGAAGGTTTTCCAACACATCCTTGTATGCTTCATTATTGGTCTTCAATTTCCTTCCTTAACAGTGGGTCATATTACTACCAAAAGTCTGTACAATATCTACATGTTTCAAAAAATATCTAACACAGCATGAATACAATAGGTCTTGAGATGATGAATGGTTGAACAAGTGAAGTCTCCCTCTAGTAGAAATTTCTAAGCTCCATATACGTTGACCCCAGTCAACATGAGAACACATGAATTTGTGGAGTAGAAATGCTTTGAGAATACAGCAAAGGGAAAATGATTGAGTCTTGAAGAGAAACTATTGAACATCAAGCTATCCAAATGCTCCTCAAGTTCAAATCCTTTGAAAATATGAGAAGGAATAGAGGTAGGTAGTACTTAGCAATCAACTACCAAGAGTCATAAGTCTATAATGAAAAAGTACATTTTCATGTGGCATTGAGATGCAGGTCTCTGTGTTGTGCTCTACTGGTGTCTTGACAGGAGCTACTGTTAATTTGTGTTGTAGTTTTACATTAGGAAATTACTAATTAAAGGCAGAAAAAGACTTCTAAGTATATTAAAGTACCAGAGAAGTTTCATGTTGTAATTGAAAAATAGGAAATGGACAAGGAGCTGAGCTGAGCAGTCTGCTGTACTCCCAGCCCGCCACTGTCCGGCCACTCCTCCAACTTCAACAGACCTGATGACCTGAAACCTTGCAGGTACTATTCCAATCCTGTTCCCATTTTCACCTAACTACAGAGTCCTCTTGATCACACCTAGCTGTCCTGAGTTACCGGCTATACCCGGGACCTGATTGTCTGGGCACCTCCCTACATGCCTCTCCTATCCCCATATTCCTTTCCCTCCATATGCACAGGGACACACCGAACTGTTATGAGACATGTTACTCCACATTCTGAATTCTGTTGTCTAGCCCAAGGGTATCCATCAGAGGCCTACCACACCAGGATCATTGAGTTTAGATCCCTTCCAATACTTGCTAGAACAGGAATATCCAAGGACCACCAGATGCCTAAGTGGCCTTCAAATGAACATAATCAACAAAAGCCAGGGCAATAGGACACCTTTAGTGTACAGCTTCCCTACTACAGCAAACCCTGGATATCCTACCACAACCATAGACCAAGAAAATGACCATAAACCAATCATATAAAGATCTTAGAGGTCTTTAAAGAGGAAACAAATAAATCTATTAAATAAAAACAGGAAAATACAACTAAATAGGAGAAGGAAACAAAACTGTTCAAGATTTGAAAATGGAAATAGAAACTATGCAGAAAACACAAAGTGAGGGAGTCCTAGAAATGGAAAACCTAGGGAAGAGAACTGGACAACACAAATACCAGCAAGATTACCAACAAAATACAAGAGATGAAAGAGAAAAACCTCAGACTTAGAATATATAATAGAAAAAATTCATGTATTAGTCAAAGAAAATGTTAAATCCAAAAATTCTCGACACAAAACATCCCTGAAATGTGGGATAACATGAAAAGACCTAACCTATAAATAACAAGATTAACAGAAGGTACAGAGTCCCAGCTCCAAGGCAAGAAAACACTTTTAACAAAATAATAGAAGAGAAATTTCCCAAACCATAAAAGGAGATGCTTATAAACATACAAGAAGCTTACAGAACACCAATTAGACTGGAGCATAAAGGAAAATCTTCCTACCATATAATAATTAAAAGACTAAATCTACAGAACAAAAAAGAATATTAAAAGCTACAAGGGGAAAAGATCAGGTAATATATAAAGGCAGACCTATCATAATTACACTGGAATTGTCAAGAGAGACTTTAAAACCTAGAAGGGTATGGACAGATATCTTATAGATCTTAATAGACCAAAGACACCATCCTAAACTATTTACTATACTTAGAAAATTTCTTGATAACTTTCCATGGGAAAAAAAAACCAAGATATTTCAGGATAAAACCAAATTTAAACAATATCCTTTTTCAAATTCAGCCCTACTGAAAATACTAGAAGGAAAACTCTAAACCAAGGAGGATAACTACACTGAAGAAATCCCAGGAAATACATAAATCTACACCAATAACAACAACAAAAAAATAAGTGAAGCACACACGCACACACACCCACAACACCAATGTTAAAATATCAGGAATTATCAAATACTGGTCACTAATATTTGTCACCACCAGTGGACTCAATTCATCAATTAAAAGACACAGGCAAACAGAATGGATGCAAAACAGTATTCACTATTCATTTGCATACAAGAGTCATACCTCTGCAATAGATATAGACATTACCTAAGGGATAGACAAGCATCTACATAAGACTGTTAAATTGTTGTTTTACATCAAACAACTTTTATAATACTTATTTTTATTGTTATAATATTTTATAAATTTTAAGGAATATGACAAAAAAGATATTGTAGATATTGAAGAGGGGGTCTCTGGGAGGAGTTGGGGTACAAAAGGGAAACAAGAATGTGATTTAATTCTATTTGCTTAAAATATGTTTTTAAATGTTAACAAATTCAGATAAATTGAAATCATCTAACTTCTCTCTTCATAATGCAATAAAAGTTAAAAAAAAAACTAAAAAGAGAAAGAAAAAAAAAGAAAACTTCCCTTAACCATAAAAAAAAAAAAAGGCTAGACATTTTTTCCCAAGAAAAATGACCCAAGAAGGAAGCTGAAGGATCCATACTCTTATCTAATAAAATAGACTTTGAACCAAAATTAATCAAGTGAGACAGGGAAAAACACTTTATACTCATGAAAAGAAGAATCTACCACATTGATATTTTAGTTCTGAACAACTATGCCCTAAACATAAAGGAATTCACATTCGTAAAAGAAAAATTGCTAAAGCTTAAATTGCCCATCAAACCCCAGACATTAAGAGTGGGAAACTTAAACATCCCATTCTCACCAATTGATAGGTCACCCAAACCAAAACTAAACAGAGAAATAATGAAACTAACAGACATTGTGAATCAAATGGAACTAACAGACATCTGTAGAATATTTCCCCAAAACACAAAAGAATGTACCTACTTGTCAGCACATCATGGATCCTTTTCCATAATTGAACATATAAGTAGTCACAAAGCAAGCCTCTACAGATACATGAAAATTGAAAAACCTCCTTGGGTCTTATCAGCCCACCAAGGATTAAAGCTGGAATATAACAACAGAAGTAACATAAAGACTTCTCACTCATATAAATTGAACAACTTTCCACTCAACCATCTTTGGCTCTGAGAAAATATAAAGAAACTGAATGCTTTCTAAAATTCAATACAAATGATGGCATAGTATACCCGAAGTTATGGGACAAAATGAAAGTAGTGTCAAGAGGAAAGTTCATATAGTTCTAAGTGCTTCCATGAAGAAATTAGAAAGTTCTAATAACAACAATTTAAAAGGATCCATGAAAGCTGTAGAAAAAAAAAAGAAGCAGCAAGCTCACCAAAGAGGAGTAGAATGCAGGAAATAATTAAAATCAGGGCTAAAACCAATCAATTAGGAACAAGGAAAAATTAAACGCAATTAAGGAACCAAAAACCAAGAGCTGTTTCTTTGAGAAAATGAACATGATAGGAAAATTTGTAACCAAACAAACTAAAAAGTCAGAGAGAAAATATCCAAATAAGCAAATCACAAATGAAAATGGAGTAATAACAACAGAAATTGAGGAAATTCAAAGAATTATTAAGTGTTACTACACAAGCCTGTGCTCCACAAAATTAGAAAATCTTAATGAAATGGATGATTTTCTAGAAATATACCACATGCCAAAGTTAAATAAAGATCAGATTAACTATTTTAACAGCTCTATAACCCTTAAGGAAATAGAAGCAGTCATCAAAAATCTTTCAACAGGAAAGCCCACTATCAGATGATTTTATCACAAAATTCCACCAGACTATCTAATCCCAATACTCCTCAGAATATTCCACAAAATAAAAAAGGAACACCACCAAACTCATTCTACGAGATCACAGTAACCCTAATACCTAATCCACACAGACACTCAACAAAGAAAGAGAATTTCAGACTAATATCTTTTATGAACATTGATTCAAAAATACTCAATAAAATACTTGTAAGCTAAATCCAGGAACACTGAAAAAAATATCATCCACCATGATCAAGTTGGCTTCATCTTAAGGATGTAGGGATAGTTCAATATATAAAAACCCATCAAAACTATCCACCATGTAAACAAACTTTAAAAAATTCATGATCATCTCATTAGATGTTGAAAAAGGCTTGGTCAAAAATCCAGCAAATCTTTATGTTAAAAGTCTGAAAGCCATCAGGTATACAAGGCACATACCTAAGCATAATGAAAATAATATACAGCAAGCTAGAAAACAACATCAAATTAAATGGATCCAAACTCTAAGCAATTCCACTAAAACCAGGGATAAGAAAAAGTTGCTTACTCTTTCCTTCACTATTCAGTATAGTACTTGAAGTTCTTGAGAGAGCAATTAACATCCTAGCTAAGACAACTAAAGGAGGTCAAGGGGATCTTTTTGGAAATTGGAAAGGAGGAAGTTAAAATATCTCTGTTTGTGGATGATATGATTGTGTATATAAGTGATCCAAAAATTTCACCAGAGAACTCCTACAGCTATAAAAACACCTTCAACAAAGTGTCTGGATGCCCTTAACATCATGATGGGACACATGGTGGAACTTATGCAGCCAAGGGACTGGAGAAGTCTTAGAGCAGACAGGGTTGCAATGGACCTACACCTTCTATAGTACCTCTTCCTATAAGCCTACGGGGCCACTTCTATTCAAAACACTACAATAACTAAATTCTAACCTATAAAATGCATGTGGGTTTAGAAGCCAGGATGCCAGATATAAGCTCAAATTATTAAGTCTCAAAGAGAAGAGATATAGGATATAAACTAGAAGAATACCAAGTAGAAACTGCCTTATAGTCTGGGTATAATAAGTGCCCTGAATTTTGGAATAGGCTGAGGGTGTTCAATATGCCTGATGCACCTCCAACCCTCTTTATGAGAGGATAGACATCAAAACTATAGAGGAGATTTGATGAGAAAATTAGCCATATTTTTTAATTGTTTCATATATTTATGAAACCAATATATATATATACATACACATATATGTATACATATATATATTTATATACACACATAACTAGAAGATAACTCAATGAAACCCATAGATCACAAAGGATGCAGAAGAATAAGAGCAGTGATAACAATAATAACAATAATACTCAAGGAAATAAAAAAAAATTCTCCTATGAAGAATACTCAAGAGTTTATAAGCCACTCATAAACATGTTTAAATTAATGTGTATATTATATACACATAATTTTATATACCTATAAAAATATACACACATAATTTTATTTATGTACATTTGCAAAACATGAGTATATTTAACTTTCATGTTGATGGCGTTTGATGGTGTTTCATGTTTGATCATGAAATGGGCTCTTACCAGGTTGTCTCATATAATACTGCCCACCATGGTGACAAATATTTATGTCACAAATGACAGTTGGGAAAATGGTATAATTGAAGGTATTTTTAAGGTAATGATAATAATTCTGAAGTATTATACCTGACTGGGTGAAAGTTTGAGTGACATTATTGATGGGCCACCTGACTAGTACATATATTCTGAGAAAATAGTCTTTGTTTCAATAAAGCGTTATGCTGTTTTAAGGTTGACATGATGAAAAAAGACTCAGAAAGTTTTTAGGTGGGATGCCCAAAGTTCTGCTGTTAGCCCAACTCCTACGTAGTATGCAGTCACGACCAGTAAGTCACTATTAATACTAGACAGAGGCAGCCTTATATAGTGTATGAAGGGAAAATCGTTTCTTAAAAGGAGGATAATGGAACAGTGTGTTGTCAAGGTAAAACTCCATGGCAGTATGAAATAGAAAAGACCTAATTAGAATGTGTTCTTGAACTCCTTACTAACTTAAGGTGCACGTCCCAGGGAGAGAACTTAATCCCTAATTTTAGTCAAAGGGCAAATGTACAATTAAGCTAACGTAAATGTCTCAACCAATCAGTTAGGCGAATTCTATTAGGCTGGACTCCCTAACCTGCCACAGTTTAATAAGACGTTCCAACAGCACCAAATTGCTGTTTGTCAGGTTGAAAAGAGCACAGGCAACTGCCCTGCTCCATACCAAAGGACACTCCGCTCTTAACATACTGTGAGTATAAAACAAAGTGCAGCATGCCTGACTGCTGGATTGAAAACAAATTGGCTTTGCACATATCAAATACCTCATTTATTTCTAGTTCTGAAGTACACTTGCCAAGCACTGTTGGAATACTCACATGTAGAGAAGTTGACCACAAAAGTACTCAGAGGTTAAATTTAAAAACAAAAGAGAAAAAAAAAAAAGAAAAAAGAAGTTATTTTGTTGTTTTGTTTTGTTCCTGAACTTTACTGGAAAAGGCTGACTATCTAATGAAATTCATAGTGGTGGTTACCAGGGTGCTGGCAGCAGTACCCCAACTCTGTGTTAAGAAAAGCAGGCATGTTTCCCATCAGCAGAGTGGGCCTGACTTGAGTAGTGTAGGATCAAACTGTTCCATTCCCCAAATGAATTTTCTTCCTTCCTGAAGAGGGGACTTATCTCTTGGCTGTTCAGGGTTCCTTAGTAGCATCCCCTTGCAAAACGGCCAAGAAAAGGAAATGATGAGAGAGCTCTGGAAATGAACTTAGTCTGACAAACGTAGCCTTAACTAACATGGTGCCCTGCTCAGACTCAATCAATTTCAATTCATATCAAATCTATGTACTCAGTCATATTTATCCAAGGATTTTCAAAATTCCAGAGGCTAAGAATGATGCCACCAATATTTCAGGCTTTGAGGGTTTCACTGGTTTTTATTCCTCACCAATTAAAAATTATTCTAGCTAAAAGCTAGCTGCCTCGATTTTTGGCAAAACAAAATAAAATCATTGAAAAAAATCTAGCTTATTCTCTTTATTTTAGAAACATTAAAAAACAATTTAAAATAATAAATATCTTAAAATTTTAGAATTGAAATTGTGGCCCTGTGTAACCTGAATCACATTTTATTTCCTATTGAGGCACATTTAATTTAGAATCAAAGAAATGTTCTAATGTTATAGAAACCATTTTCCTTTGAATAATTAAAGCAATAAACTAAAGGTGCTTATAGACTTCCCATAAAAGATGGTAGCTTAGCCTAAATATAGCTATCTCCTGAGAGGCTCTGACAATACCTGACTAATACAGATGTAGAGGCTCACAGCCATTCATTGAACTGAGTACACGGTCCCCAGTGAAAGAGTTAGAGGAAGGACCTATGGAGCTGAGGGGTTTGTAGCCCCTTAGGACGAACAACAATATGAACTAACTAGCACCCTCAGAGCTCCCAGGGTCTCAACTACCAACCAAGAACTGCACATGGAGGAGTCTGATTGTTCTGGCAGCATGTGTATAGTAGAGGATTGCAAATTCGATCATCAATAGGAGGAGAGGACCTCAGCCCTGTGAAGGTTCTGTGCCTCAGTATAGGGGAATACCAGGGCCAGTAAGCAGGAGAGGGTGGGGTAGCAGGCATGGGGAGGGGGGAGGCAACAGGGGTTTGTTCTTGTTGTTTTTGTTTGTTTGTTTGTTTGTTTTTTGGAGGGGAAACTGGGAAAGGAGAAATTTACATGTAAATAAAGAAAATATCTAATAAAAAAAAGATGGTGGCTTGCAATTAAATGATGGTACCTTTGATTAGCACTAGGCTCAGTCTGGAATCTATGGACTGGGTTGTTGACGTGAATAAAACATGTCCTTCTCTTATAGAGGACCTGTGTATTGCTCCCTGTAAACATATCTGACAGGCTTGCAACTCTAGTTTTATTCTGGAATCCAACTGCAGGGTATCTTATGTTCTTTTATAGAATCTACCAACTTGCATACATAGGGCATTCACCAACCCAGAAAAATAAAGAAGAAAATAAACAAATAACTTAAAAATAAATTAAAAAATCAGAAATCCAGAATACTCCATAATAAAATCACTGTCTATTTCTACTTTTTGAAAATAGATATATGCATATAAGGACATTGACACACAGAGACATTGACAAGTAGGCTTAGGAAACTGGTACCAAAAATGACATCATTTAAAACACATTTCCTCATTAGATTTCTCTTCTTCTAATCAACATGGTACAGGCCAGGGAATCAGGGTATTTGTGCTTTAGTCAATAATAATATTAATAATAATAATAATGATAATAATAATAATATAATACTTCCATCAGATTGATGTAAAGGCAAGTTGTGGGCATTTTCTTGATTAATGACTGAAGTGGGACAGTTGAGCCCACTATGAGTCCTACTTCCCCTGCGCAGGTGTTCTGCATTGATAATGTTGGTCGCTCTTGGATTTCTGTCGGGGTTGAAAGATTACTTATAGTATCATAGCCAAGCCAGGCTACTTAGCATTGAGAGAACATATTTGAGAAGACAGTTTTCAGATAGTATACAAACTAATCCAAGCTATGACATATGGATCTTAAGTTAGTATAGATGACAGAGTGTTCTATTTAATTGACAAAAATGATGGACTGGGTATTAGGTCTATCTTGTACTTTATAAATTACAAAGTGGTAATAGTTGTGCTCAATTTATATCTGAGATAAAAAAGTCTTTTAACTGGACAGAAAGGGGAAGTCTTGTGGCTAGCCCTGGGGCTGCTTGTATTTTAATGCTAATTCAGCTTCCACAAGAGGGGTTGCCTGGGATGAGGAGTGAATCTCATACTCTAATGAATAAAGAAATCAATCACTGGGCAAGTAGGTGGGACTTCCAGGTCGGACAGAGCAGAGAGGAGGGTGGGCTGGAGGATGGGAGCATGGAGGTGAAAATGTAGGTAGCAGCTGGCGGTTCTGTTCGGATCCACTACCGGAGAATTTTTATTTTTTAAAGGTTTATTTATTTTTTATTTATATGAGTAAACTGCAGCTGTCTGGGGATACACACTAGTGCGTCAGATCCCATTACAGATGGTTGTGAGCCACCATATGGTTGCTGGGAATTGAACTCAGAACCTCTGGAAGAGCAGTCAGTGCTCAGTGCTCTTAACTGCTGTGCCATCTCTCCAGCCCACTACTGGAGGATTTCAATTAGAATGGCTTATAATTAGAATGTTAGATGTTGTGCTCAGCGATTGAGTTACCATTGATTCTGGAAAAAAAAGGAGAAGAAGAAGGAGGAGAAGGAGGAGGAGGAAGAGAAGAGAAGAAAAGAAGAAGAAGAAGAAGGAGGAGGAGGAGGAGGAGGAGGAGAAGGAGGAGGAGGAGGTGGAGGAGGAGGAGGAGGAAGAGGAAGAAGAGAGGAAGAGGAGGAAGAGAGCAAGCAATCAGTTTGAGGAAGCTGTGATAAACACTTTGGTAGCCAGTGTTCTTATTCTCCAGTTTCTGCCTTCAGGACCTTTATTTCTTAACTTCATTTCAGGATGAACCACAACTGTGAACCAAAGTAAACCCTTTTCCTCAAATTGCTTTGGACATACTCTTTATCACATTCATAAAAACTCAATTAAGGCAGAAATTGATACCAGGATGATGGATTACTGTTCTCACAGATCTGATCATGTTGCTTTGAGGAGGACTGCGGACAGTATTTGGGTTAAAAGAGCCTTGAGTATATTCAGAAATTAATGGGCTGTTGTGGGAGCTTGAAAGAACAAGATGCTGAAAAGATTGCAGACACTGGAGGCCTGAATTGACAAGTTTCCGAGGAAAGCGAAGATTCTATTGAGGATATTTGTGTCATAGTTTATGTTAAGAATGTGTATTACCTAGTCAGCTGAAGAACAGGCTATGATTAACAAGACACTGGAACCACTGAATTAAAACCTCTGCTTTAAGCCAGGCAGTGATGGTGGATCCCAGCACTTGGGAGGCAGAGGCAGGCAGATATCTGAGTTCAAAGCCAGCCTGGTCTACAGAGTGAGTTCCAGGACAGCCAGGGTTACACAAAGAAAAACAAAAACAAAAACAAACAAACAAACAAAACCAAAAAAACAACAAACCAAACCAAACCCAAACAAAACCTATGCTTTACTGGGACATTTGTTATTGGTGAGCTGGACCTGAGCTAATTTCAGTGATGTAGAGTCAAACATCATTCAGGTGGAATCTTTTGGGAGCATTTCCTCAGAGTCAGCACACAGAAACTGTGATACAAAGGCCTTAAGCTACATCTTATTCTGGCAGCTAGACATGATAATGTGTAAGAATCACCCAGGTGGTACTGGTTTAAATAGCATGAAGGAGTAAGTGATGAATGTCAGCTGAGATTCTATTCTGTGAGAGGCCAGGAAAGGTTTACGGCAAGGATGAAGCATCAGGTTAATAGAAACACCACACTTGAGTAGAAATATCAGATCATAGAGAGAAGTTGAAGGTTGGCATGATCTGACAAAGTCAGAATCTCTGAGGGTGAGGCCATTGGTCAAGGTGTGGCCTTTGGAGACCATAGGATATTGGAGATTCCAGGAATGTGGGATGACAACCAAAAGGTACCAGGAGGTGTGGAGTGGGCCATCCTTAGCCTGTCAGGCAGGATGCCTATGCTATGAAGGGCAGAGCCAGAGATATGGAGCTATGCAATCCTTTATGAACCTTTAGGTTTTCAAGGTCCAGACATCTGACATTGAATTTGGGGGTTGGACTTTATTGTTTATTTAATTTCAGTGTAACTGTGCTGTGATGCTTCCCTCTTGGAATAAGAATGCAACATTTTTAAATTTTATTTATTTTGTATTACATAGAAACTCACAATTATGAGAACTTGGTCATTTTAGAAAGACTGTGAACTCTTAAAGAGTCATTTTAAGGAAACAACATTTAATGTATTTGACTTTAGATGTAATGTAGTTTGACTGTAAATTTTAAAGACCATCATGTTTATATTGTGATGGTGATGTTCATATGAAATATTGAGGATAAATAGGTGAAAGACTATTGTTTGACAGTGTTATATTGGTGTGACAAGTTTGCAAGGACCAGTTGTCCTATTAGTTTATTTTGTGGTCTCTGCTTCAATTCCTGGCCTAATTTTCTGTATGATGGATTATAACTGTAAGCTAGAATAAAACACTCCTTCCTCAGGTTGCTTCTGACCATGGTCTTTATCGCTGCCATTGAATCCTCACAAAGGCAGTAGGTATATTTCACTTTTAGAACATACCAGTTTTTTTTTTTTTTTACATATATCAGATTACCAGGATCTACATGAGGAGTATATGATATTTGTTCTTCACACATACCTGGTATGTTTTATGCTGTCCTCAGCATTTCATAACAGCTAAGTGATTATCAACAATAATGGAAAGTTGGAGGCATGGTAAAATACATACTCAGGAAACAGCTTTCATTCTTTAAGCATAAAAGATAAAAAGCACTGAAATTCCAAATGTAGCATGCGGCATATTTGAAATTTCTCTATTACACAATTTTCACTATTAACGGTTAACATTTCTCCTTGAAAATGTAGAAAAGTTTAACTAATTTCAGCTTTTCTTAATCATACCTAGAGAGGAATATATGAGTTGAAATGTTTCTTCTTTCAGTTGATTAAACAGCATATACACAATGACACAAGAAAAATTCTAAATTGAACAAGTGATCAAAAGTTAATAAAATTGCAAATTATCAAATACTTAAGAGAAATTTCCAGTGCTGATAAAGTTAAAGATTTAGTATGTTTTTAAATTTCTTCTAATCTTAATTCCCCCAATTGGAAACATTTTGTATCATGTGGAACCCTTAGTTTTACTTCCTTCCTATTTCATTTATTCAAAGTAAAAACATACAATAAAAATATAATCATGAAAGAAAAATGTTGATCCCTAATGATAAACAAAAATAATTTTCTCATACATATTAAAATATATCTTGGAAGCAAAGATGAAGCGCATGCACTTAAATGTAAAATATATTATAAAATTATTTACATGTTTTAATTTATACTTGTATTTAGAAAAATTTCTATTTTTTTATTTGTTTACACATAAAAGTAACATACTTACAGAGCATATTTTATATGTCCTAATTAAAATGCATTTTCTCATATTCTAGAGAGTATCTATCACACTGCCCTATGTAGATTAGTAAAGTAATACATTTTCAGTATTGAATACTGAATAGCTATAATATTTACCTCAATTCTATATCAGAAAATAATAAAAATAAATGTTGTTCCAGGCAATTTCTCAATGTTTCATGTATTTGAGTGGAGAAGCAGAAATTAGACTTAAAAATCCTGTATAGTTTACTGGTCAAGAGATTGGAAAAATCGAGCTCTGAAAGTTCGAAGGAGAAATCAAGGTGAGTATCACAATAAGAGATTCACTTTTAACAGTTCAATGGTATTCAGGAGGAATTAGAAAGAAAAGGACTTCAAAGGTCTCATAAGCATAGAGAAGTCTGAGAAGGTCACTCTTGAAACAGCTGCTGCAGGGATCAGAGAGATAAAAGTTAAGCTCTGTAATTGCTGTTAGACAATTAAAGGAATGAAAGTGACCAGCGTCAAAGTGGAAATGCAAAATGGCAGAGGACTCCAAAATCACAAGGATAAAATACGTCTAGACCTAAATGCTCAGTGCTCCTATAAGAAGACGATTAACGGAAAAAAAAAAAAAAAAAAAAAAAAAAAAAAAAAAAAAAAAGCCTTGATTCATTTATCAGCACATTACCAAGTAACTGTCCAGAAATAAGTAAATAAATGATAGAAAACCAGAATGATGACTTTTTTTTTTCTGCTTCATCACAGAGACTGAAAATGTAAAGTAAGAGAGTCAAAGTTTGGCTTGAGATTAGGACCTACACTAGGAATGAAATTTCTGGATTTTGAGCAGTAAGTCTAAATATAAGAGTCTTTGGTATAACAACCTACTGACCATGTAGATTATATATATATATATATATATATATATACATATATATATATATACACATATATATACATATACATATATATATAAATGATTCACAGTATTTCTTTAGACTTTAATACCATTGTATTATTAATCTAAATTATGATACCTAAATCATTATGTACTTTTCTATATTCGCAGTAGGTCCTATCAGAAAATGTATGTGTCCATCAGCATTCCTTCATACTAAATGAGAAGTCTTGTGGCTCTGTATAGCTGTCCAGATGGAAAAGATGGACATCTAGTTTCCTTCGTATAGTGCTTGCCTAGCATATACAAAGCCCTGGGTCTTGTCCTTACCAACACATGCCTCATGAGCATCGTGGCACATGCCTATAATGCAAGGAAATAGAAGACAGGAGTGGCAGGATTAGACCTTCATCTCGACACAGTGCCCAAGGAAAGACTAAGCAGTTAAAACACTGCCAATATGGGTTGGATTCCCAGCGTCTACATAGTGACTTACAATTGTCTATTACTTCAGTTCCAGGGAATGTGGCACCCTTTTCTACCCTATGTAGGTATCAAGCATGCACACTGGGGGCAAACCCAAATGCAGGGAGAGTACTCATACACATAAATTAAACTTAAGTTAAAAAATAAAGTTAGAAGTAACGATTAAAAGTATCCAATTGTTTATTTTTTTATTTGCTTATCAAATAGATACTTGCTACAGGTACAATTCAACATGCTAGACTAAAGTGTTTTAAATTAGCACTTTTTTATTATTTTATCTAAGAATCTAAGACTTTCATAATACTCTGTATATAATAAATGATATATAAACGTTGTTATCTCTCCTAAACATCAAATTTGACTCTTTTCTCTCTATTTAGGATAGCAAGATTATTTTGTTAAAACTTTAATCAAAGTAAATTTGGAATTTTTTTTTTTTGTCAAATACCAACAAAAAATGACCATGTACAAATTTTCCCACACTCCCACACAGAGGGGAATTCTTAGCATAATCGTAGAAAATGTTAGTTCGGTATTTACAAGATTTTCGATCAAGTTAAAATTGTATAAGCAAAAGCAAAAAGGCTTCACAACTTTTATAAATATTTTACTACTCTTGAGGGGAAAGCTCAACTTTCTATTAAAGATTCGGGTATTTATAAATAGTGCTTATAATTTGAACACTTTATCATCATTATGTTTGTTATGTACATAATTTCTTGTTTAGAATATGCTATACAAAATTATAGTGAAAGGCTCATATCAATACTATCCATAAAATTGAGACTTTAAATTTTAATTGATCAAATCAGATAAATTCTCCAACAAACACTTTGCAGCTCAGAGCCAGTTACTTAAACTTGCCTTCTATTTCTTTCATCTAAAGATCCGTCTTTCTATGATTGTTACAGCAGCCTCTACCATGGTTCTGTGGAGGGGAATTAAGGAAAGCTATCTCTCTGGCCTCCATTGAGATCTAGCATCCCTAGCTACCCAAAACTTTATAACTTTACATTCAGCTGGGTAGGTCCAGTGCCATCCTTCAGCCATGGAAGAGAGAAAGTAGGAATAGATAGCACTTTAATAAAATTACATACTTTTTTTCTTGTGAAAAATCCCTATCCCGTATTCCAGTCCGTTACTGACTGTAGACATGAAGCTTAAGTCAGTCCCTTAAACATTCACTTTTCCTTTTCCTCCATCTCTTTTCAAGCTTGTTTTCCTGGGCGCTTTGGATTTTACCCTTGCTCTAGCATAACTCTCCTAACCAAATGTGGCTGACCTCCATGATGGCTTACTTCAAAGAGCATAGCTTTTCCTATTTTTCTTCCACATTTTCCTCTTCTAGGAAGCTGCTAAGGCTTATAGCTTATGAGCTTAGAGCTTACCTGTTAATATTACCCCATAATTTCCTTTTGAGTTCGTTCTTATGTTTTTATTTTTAATTAGTAAGACTTAAAACCCCAAAAGTAGATTCTAATTTGCTTGACCACATAAGGATAGTTGTAAGCATTGGTGCATTTCCTTTATGTATAAATGAATGCACTCCTATTGCTTACGTTGATCCTTCTTTTATCTATCTGCCATTGGCTATATTCCAACATGGCCTTCTCAACTGATTTTTTTAATGGTATTTATAATCGTGAAATGCTGTCCACCATTAATTCATCTAACAGATTTGCTGCTACTGCTGCTACTGCTGCTGTTGTTTTAGCATTTCTGTGATCCAATGTAGTCGAATGTGTCCTCTCTTACTTAATTTCTCTCTTGTTCTACTCAAGGAAACAAATAAACAAAACTAGAATTATCAGTTAAATTTAAATATCTGAATGTGTAGTGTATGTCCCCTAACTAAACTATTGCTTGACACATACTTACTTATAATAAGAAATATTTGCTATATCAGAAATTTATACTTAATGGCAGATTTCAATATATAATCAGAGACATAATTTAAAGAATGCAATGTATGTCACAGTATATGTGGGAATAACATTTGGGAAATACATTCAAATTTCTTTGTTACATATTTAATGAATGAAATGTTTTTTTTTCTAAATTGTATGGAACTCTTGTATATATAGCTGTGTATACCTCCCAAGAAGGGTACAGCCTATATTTGAAAATGTTTGTTTTCTTTACTCTTGCAGAGATGTTAAATTCTACATATGTGATGTTCAATTAAATCACTTGATTTCTTAGTCAAGATTTAATATTTGGAAAGTTATATATTTATCTATAAGTATGTGGATTCAGTGATGACTAAAGTTAACATTTTACTTAAATCATTTTGATGTATATTTACCAAGATAATACTTGCTAACACTACATGCCTTTTTAACTATTACACCTATTTTATTATTGTAACTGTTTTAAATCCAGAAAAAGCTTCCAGATACTCATAAAAATCTTAGATGTTTATTATGTAAGAAATACTTTTAAGGGCAGGAGAAGTGGTACATGCCATTTTTCACAAAGTTTTGGAGGTAGAAGTAGGTATCTCTTTGAGTTTAAAAATAGCTAGTTCATGTAGGGTTTCAGGCCAGCCAGAGTTACGTAGTGATATCATGTCTCCAAAACATAACAATAGTAAACAAGTAAAATTGAGGTTATGAAATTATTTACCTAAGAATAAATTCATACTCAGTACTTTTAAAGTCCAGTAATAGTTCAGTGATATTTCCTGTTTTGCAGAGTTACATAACAAAGATTTTTTTCCCCTGTCCTTATTTAGAAAGGCTAAAAGAAGATGAGCTAAAGAAATCAATGAAAGCATGGAGTGAACCTGTAAAAACCGTTTTCAAATGTCATATCTCACTTTAAAATATCAGTTTGTTACAGAGAGGATGTAAGTAGGGGAAAGTGCTCAGAAATAGTCTCAAACCATTTCCAAACTAACACTCCTCTTGTTTTCTGAAATAGAAAGAACTTGTAAAGGGGTGAGCACATCAAGTGCACTCGAATGCATTAAGTGCTGCTTCCTCTTAAAGGACTACTCATCCAAGGACTGAGAGTGTTCAGGAGGGCAGGGTTGAGTCCTCCAGGCATCAGAGCACCATGGCTGCTTTCCCATGGCTACAAACCTGGCCATATATTGTCTGCCCCTGGCACCTCTGTCTGACCAGATCATAGTGCAGAATAAGGTTGATGTAAATTTAAGTAGCTGATGCAAATTTAAAAGGCGGTTTTGAATTGATTAGTTTAATAAGTCAGAAAACTTTGGGAGAATTCATAGAGTCAGTACCTAGCATCTATATTGTAAATTTAGAAAAACTATTTTATATATTCTGGATAATGCCTAGCATAGTTGAATCTAGTTGAACATAAAATTTTGAGGTAATTGCTGCAGTTATGAATTTAAATAGTCTTTTAATGATCCTGATGGTAATATTTATTCTTCATAGTAGTATATATGGCACAAAGAATACCACTATAAACAGGATTACTACATGTGTCTGGGGGCTGGTATGTGTATGTGTTTAATAAATTCATATATTTGAAATTCCATATGCATACCGCTAAAAATAGACACACAATTTTGGGCAGGATGACACAAGGTGATATATATGGGAGAAGTTGGTGGGAGAAACGGAAGGGGAAAATTTTGTAATTAATTCTTAAATGAAAAGATAAGAAGTAGACATGCATAGCAAAGAATGATCAGATTCTAAAAATACAAACTTTGGAATGAGACTCCAGCTGAGTTTCACATGCACATGTAATCTTATGAAAGCTATTTACGTGCAAATCACAGTTCATTTATTGGTAGACTGTCAAATGAGTCATTGGGCAAGCACACTTCTTGCCAAGCCTGAGGTTCTCAGTGCAATCCACAGACCCACATGATAAATGGGAAGGGCCTACACCTGAAAGATATTCTGTAACTCTAATTGCATACTACGTCTCTCTTTCCTTCTCTCTCGTCTCTCTCTCACACATACACAAATAAATTAATTAAAAGATAATTAGATAGTGGAACATGATAATCATGGTAGATTCCAACAATTTGATGAAGACATAGGGGCAGGTTTCCAGCAGGAAGTTATCCATTGAACATGTTATATACCAAGTGATACATAAATAATAATTATTCATATTATTTTATATCACTTCATGAAGAAAATTATATGGATTATGAATTTGAAGAAGTCCTAATTATCCTATTATCTTCACAGTCAATATTAAAAATATTCACAATGTTTGAGTTGCACAACATTTTTTACTTATACTAGAAATATACTTCACACATACACACACACTCATGTTTATGCATTCTTTACATTTTTAAGTTAAAATGTTCATTGCATATTTCAAAAGAGCAAGTTTGCTATTTTAATTTTTTGTCAATGTTGTTTGCAAGATGGTAATTTCTTATCTTTATAAGGCAGACCTCTTTGTATTTTGAATAACTTTACTGTGATTGAAAGAACTTGTGATTTAAGTAACATATGTAAATGAAGCTAAGTGGTATTTGCATACTAAGATTCATTTAATTATAATATTCATAATCAAGTGAAAATCATTTTAGGTAAGTGTAGTTTTAATGAATGTTGTAAATAAGCTTTAATTTGCAAATGATTGCTTTTAAATAATGCTTTTTAAATTTGACTTAATAAATATGTGAACATTCTCATATAATTTTAAATAAAATATTGAAACCCATTGACAAATGTATTACAATTATTCTTTTCAGTCCATAATAGGAAAAACCCAACATACACTATCAAATTATTACATAATAAATAAATGGTAACAAATCATCACAACTGAGTCCTTATGAATGTGTCAAATTTTTGATGGACTAGACCTTTCAATATGGTAAAATTCTAACTTTCACTTATTAACATCTCATTTATAAAATGTCAGTCATTCACCCACTCCAAAATTAAATTATTAGTTATCAGGAAAAATTGAATTTCTTGTAAAAGCAGGTAACAATATATGGAGGTTTATTTTATTTATATCTTATTTTCAGAATAAAGATAAAATTAAAAGCCACAGAATAGCCCCTTGTTATTTGTTTTAGGTAAGGCAGAATTTGAATAATTTAATTTACCTTCTCAGCCAATTTTCTATGTCTGGAAGTACATTAACATCATTTATGAAAAAAAAATGAATTTCTTCACAATATTGGTTTCTCTTGGAAGCCAATGCTCACCCCTTACTTTGTGACCGTTTGCATTTATTTTACTTTACAAATATGTCTATATAGCTTCAAAGTAACAATAGTAACTATATCTGTCCCTTCTCTACTAAGTTATTTAATATGGTCTGTGGTGGCTGACTGGAACTATCCGTATAGGAACAGGAATTTGAACAATTGGTTCCCAGTTGGTGATACTGTGTGATCCTCACCTTACTTCTAGTTTGCTTTGTGTTTTGTGTTTGTGGTTGAAGTTTTTGTCTCTCAACTTCCTATTCTGGCCACCTGCTGCCATGTCTCTGCACCATTATGGACTTTTCTTCAAAACTGTATGCCAGGGCCAATAAGTGGGAGAGGGTAGGGTGGCAGGCATGGGGAGGTGGGAGGCAACAGGAGTTTGTTTTTGTTGTTTTTGTTTGTTTCTTTGTTTTTTGGAGGGGAAACTGGGAAAGGAGAAATTTACATGTAAATAAGGAAAATATCTAATAAAAAAAAGTATTGAAGGGGAGGTCTCTGGGAAGAGTTGGGGTACAAAAGCGAAAAAAGAATGTGATTTAATTCTATTTACTTAAAATATGTTTTTAAATGTTAACAAATTCAGATAAATTGAAATCATGTAACTTTTCTTATCATAATGCAATAAAAGTTAAAAAAAAAACTATAAGCCAAAATCAATTCTTTGTTTTATACTTCACACTTCACTGTGGACCTGGTATTTTGTCAAAGGAATAAAGAGTAAATTGGCAGTTTTTTTCTTTTTTTCTTTTCTTTTTTTAGAACACAAGTAATAAATTCAACTACTGTTATCATTATAATTATTAGCTACTTTTACCAACATACCTCTTGATACTTGATATAACAGCTTTTATAGACTATATTCCTATTTAAAGTGAAACAGAGTGTAGCAGATATCATGTAGCAACCAACAATTAATGATAAAAGAGGCCACAATTTAAAATAAAAATATCAAAAAGGGGTATATGAGAGAGTTTGGAAGAAATTATGTCACTAACTATATTATAATCTCAAAAAATATAAAGATATACTTTTGAAAAAATAAGAAAGTATTGGACTGTGTCAGTAAAAGAAATACAGTTAACACTGTTGATAAAATCTGTAGTCCCCTTTAAAAGGAGTTGATAAGGAATTGCCTGTTGTCACAGCTAGAATTACCTCATTTTGTGAGTTCCTAATCACAAGACCAAAATAGTTTTCTCTGTTCCCAACTGAATCATAGCATGTCAAGTTTTTGACTAATGATCATGAGTCATAAAACCTGACTGCCCATTCAACCCTATGCTTAACATTCTCACACTGAAACCTAATTTATATGCATTGTATACATTATACATATAAAGATTTTGCTCTGCCCCACTGGCAAGCTTCTTTTGTTTACTGTGCCAGTAAAGGCATAAATGTGTTTTTTACATATTCAAAGTTAGTAGTGGCTTATTCTTTGATCCAGTTGTTTTAAATATGTGTATTGTCAAAAGTAATTTGTTCTGCAATATAAACCCATTAGAAAGTGATTTATCATCCTAAAACTAAATTGTGACTATATTTTCCTATCTTATTTACAAACATACATTAGAACCATTTTAGTAACAATATTATTAAATTTAGAAACAAATTGTTTCTTTATAAGCTTCTATGCCAAATTTCTAAAATCTCCTTTTCCAAGTCTTGTCAAAAAAGAGGTACAAACTAATTCTAAGTTCTACTTTTATAAAAGTTTTAATGAATAGAAAATATTAAGTTCTGCAAAGAATACAAACTTGAGAGCTCAATTTAAATATACATGGTACAAATATTTCTAAAGTCATATTGAAGTGTGATCTTGCATATTAAGAGATGGAATCAAAGCTGTACAAGGTTATTTGGTCATTATGGCTCCTTCCTCATGAATTAATCTCTTCATGGATCAGTGCATTATAAGACTGAGTGTTTAATGACTTATCTGTGTTATAGAAGCCAGTCTATTTCTGTCTCTTGTAATGACCTTTCTTCCCTGTAATAATCTGGGCCGCCTATGTTCTCTGTAGTTTCCATCAGGACAAGGAGGATTACCAGGTGCAACACTTCATCTTCAACTTCCAACACTTCAGAAGAGATGTGTAACTACAATTTTATTCTTTATAAGGTACCCAGTCTCTCCTATTCAGTTATAGAAACAGAAACAAACTATAACATACAAACACACACACACACACACACAAAAGAAGAGGCTAATAATATATTCTAGGTAACTGATAATATCTGCCTATTGGTCTATTTCATTATAAACATGCACAGATTCAAGACATTTCTACAGAAGAGTTATCTACAAACCTGAACAACAAATTAAGATGTGTTCTGAGATTTTCCAAATGACTAAAGATCTTCAAAGTCTCCCAGACTTTTCTAAAATCTTTAGTCACAAAATTTTATAACTGAATTTAATATTCAGGAACAGTAAGGTTGCACTTATTAGACAATGATGAACATTCTCTTTAGGAAATAGATTATGGAGATACAAGAAATGAAAGATTTTTACTATTAAATTGAATGTAAAATGGTGCAGTCTGGAAAATTTTCACACAGTGAGAGAGAGAGAGAAAGAGAGAGAGAGAGAGAGAGAGAGAGGGAGAGAGGGAGAGGGAGAGGGAGAGGGAGAGAGAGAGAGATACTTTCTGATTTTTTTTGAGACAGTGTCTTATTATCAGGCTGTCCTGAACTTGCTATGTAGTTGGCTGTGAATTCATTGTTTTCCTCCTGCTCCTGCCTCCTGAGAGCTTGTATGACAAGTCTGTACTATTTCTTGGTTTGCTTTCTCCAATCTTTGAGTCCGTCTTGCCACAGGTAAAAATTTTCTGAGATAGAAAAATAATAATAATTTTGAATTTTATAAATTTAGAAAGAAAATTGGTTTTGTGTTTGGTGATTTAAATGACATTGCTAATGTCAAGTCTTTAATTGTATTCTATGAATAACAGAAGTGATTCTTCATTTTAGAATAATATGTATAGCATAAGATATTACAAGTAGAAATGTGGGTCTCTTTTCAGCTTCAGATTGCAACCTGAACTTGTGTAATTCTTGGAATCTAAATTAAAAGACATTGTCTTTCTTTCTTATTGCTCTCTCCCACCTCTTGGAAGCTGCCAGGATTTTCAGCCTACCTTTGTGTTTATTTGCTCTCATGTTCCAAATTAACACTCCTCTAGTGTCCTTTTGGATTGGTTATCAAATTCTATCAAAAACACTAAAAACACAAAAAAGGAAACTGAGTCACTAGCAACACAATTAGCCATTATAACATCATTTAGAGCAAAATATATGATCTCTGAGCAGTGATCCAAACTGCTATATTAGCAAATTTAGCCCATTTCAACATGGACAAAAATATGCATATTACAAATGGACCAAGACACAGAAATTGTGGGACGGTATCCTTAAAATGATTCCCTTAATTTCACACTTTATGTTTGCCTAGCAAAGAGAAGCTTAGCAATTATTTCCCTCTGCATTTAGGCTTAGCATATTTTAAACATTTAATGACTTATACATCATCTCTCTTGTTAGTCCGTCTTCAGATTTGCCCCCTACCTGTACCATAAAACCAGATTGAAATCAGCTCAAGGAAGTACGCTTAAAATTAATGTTTCAATTGGTTCATATGTAAAGTCCACTAAAACCAGTTTCTTTTTAATTTTATTGTTGTCATTGTCTTCTCCAATTCAACCTTACTAAATCTTTGCATTCAACTCTAGGTCAATTCCTGCTATGTAACAAACATGTTCCCAGCTTTGTGTCCTGTGACCTACATAGCCACATGAAATACTTCCATACTGGGTGTAAACTACAGGTGCTACACATGAACTCATGCTTTAGAAGTAGTTTCATGAAGAAAATATATTTTAAGAAAAATCAAAACATATTTAAATAAACATTGCCACAAATATATATATATATATTCATATATATATTTGTTTTCTTTTTCTATATTTTGCCAATACTTCAAATTATATACCTATCTCTATATTTATCTCTATATAGACATCATGTATATTTTTGTGTGTATGTATATATATGTACATATATGCATACACACACACATATATATACATACACATATATATTCCATTGTATTTGTTTGTACATGTTTGTACTTGTATGTTAATCTATTGATGGAGCTACTGATACAATTTTAATAGAAGCTATGATAAATCACATTGCTTTTACTCTGAATCTATAAGTTGACATCACTCTTTACAATCTTATTTCTTTAAAAATGGGTATATCAAATGATGCTTTAAAAGTCCAATAGTTATATAGACTGGGATCCTCAATATACATCTTAAACTATCTGAAAGAAGAATCTAGCCCTTGTAGTGGTTAGTTTATATGTCACTGTGACACAAGCTAGAAACATGTGAGAGTAATTTTCTCAATTTCTCAATTGAGAAATGCCTCCGTACAGGTCAGGTATGCTGGCATGTACCTTAACTCTCAGAACTCAGGGATCAGAGGCAAAGAGATCTCTGTAAATGCTAAGTCACCATGGTGAACAAAATTGATTTTAGGACAACTGGGACTTATGTAGAGATATCCTGTCTCAAAAAACATCATAATTGATCATAATGATAATAACAATGAATAGGCTACAGACAAACATGCAGGGTAACTTCTTAATTAATAATTAATGTGGGAGAGGCCATCTCACTGTGGGTGGTATCACACCTAGGTTTTATGAAAAAGTAGGTTGAATGATGAGCAAGCCAGTAAAGTGCACTCCTCCATGACCCCTGCATCAGCTCCATCCTTCAGGTTCCACTGCTGGTTGAGTACCTGCCCTGATTTTCCTCGTTGATGAACTACTACCTGGAAGTATAAAAGTGAAATATATCTGTACTTTGCCTCAAAAACTAGACTTCAGAATGCAGAGTATAGAGACAAAAGACAGGAAAGATACCAGGACCTGACTTTAACACGCACAATGAGGAGCAGCCTCTCTCCAGTGTTAAGGGAAGAATTTGGAAGGTGGGAGGAGAGCACTTGGAGTTTATACAGATGCTTGAGTATGACAGAGTTACAAGGGTCTAAGGGCAGGCCTGCAGTATCTCCTTCCCAGAGCTGTTTATTCATGAAAGATTAGGAAAAGAGGTTGTCTCAGCAAACATTACTGTCTGAACTATGGGTGACTGATAATGGTTTAGCAAAGTCAGCTGCAATCTCACAGGAATTCTTGTTTTTATAACTCAGTCACCCTATCACAAACCTAACAGCTCTTGAGGGTGCTCATAAAGATATGAACAATTGCGTCCATGTAATTTAAAATCATCAACTGCTAGATGGAGTGTGGTTCCTACCTTTGGGTCATGTTTTTTCTATAATGTGCTATAGTTCGTGAACCGAGACCTTCAATAAAGAACAGAGAAAGAGAATAAACCAGTATGGAGATAGCTATGCTTAAATGGTCTGCTAAGAAACAATGTTAAAATCATACCAATATTTCAAAATTATCCTATATGAAATAAGTAATCCAGCCACAGGACAAAATGGTATCATTAAGAAGCCCACAAGGCTTGGAATGTATTATGCAAAAAACCAAAAATCTTCCCATTGAGTGACTCTGGGGAAGAACTCTCATTCTTCCTTTGATACTTTACTGAAGCTTTCCAGAGCATAGAAATGCATAGTTTGTTTCTTTATTTTTAAGATTTATTAATTTATTATACATAAGTACAATGTTGCTGTCTTCAGACTCACCAGAAGAGGATATCAGATCTCATTACAAATGGTTGTGATCCACCATGTGGTTGCTGGGAATTGAACTCAGGACCTCTGGAAGAGCAGTCTGTGCTTTTAACTGTTGAGCCATCTCTCTAGACCTGCATAGTTTGTTTCTTTTTCTACATTTCTCCAATATTTTAAATTATATATATGTGTGTGTGTACACATGTGTGTATGTGAAATTATGAGGTTGATGTCACTTCTCTTCCACATTATTTTTTGAGAAAGGTTCTACCAATAAACCAGGAGTTCTCTGATTATCTAGATTTGCCAGTTAGCAGCAAGAGTCATTGTCCTATCTCTGCGTGCTCTGATGAAATTATAGACATGCATCACTGTGCCTAGCTTCGTATATAGGCTCTGGGATTAGAACGGAATTTAGATCATTGTGCTGTCACAGCATGTGCCTCCCTGACAAAGCCATCTCCCCAGCCCTGTATCTGAATATTTTAGTTCAACAATCTTTAGCACTTAAAAAATAAAAAGAACATATACATTATGGGTTGCTTATGGAACTATTGTTTGCAAATCTGCAAGAACAGTGAATTAGCAGCAAATAGTTATATTAATAATTTTAATAATTTCAATAAAGAGGAAATGACAGAAGAGACCAGAACATCAAATTTAAAGTTTAAACAAACAAACAAACAAACAACAGGAAAAAGGATTTCATTCAAAAATGTGTTCCTGTCCCTCATAAATCCTTCCTAAAACTATTGATGCCTTGGACATTGTTTTGATTGCCATGGAAATTATCTTGTAAACTACAAATATATCCTATTTTATTTTATGAGCTTTGTTTTTCGTGGAGGTAAGTTTCATAAGGCATAGTACTGAGAATGATTTCTCATCAGTGGAGAGGGGACTTGAAACCATTGAGTTTGTTAGGTATTTTCTATTGAAAAAAACATATCCATCTCTGAAAACAAGATTCGGGGACATAACACTTCTAATTTTCTCTAGCACTTAGTTTGTTCAAAGGACTATAGTCATTTCAAGAGGTGGTAAAATATGCATGCATAAGGCTTGATCATGCTAAGAATGAAGAAAAAGTATAATGAGCATTGATTTGAATTGAAAAGTTTCAAAAGGATGCAAATTAGTATCTTATCTAAAAGCCTACAAAATGTCCCATCAAGTTAAAGAGCAATTTCCCAGATTCTAAGCTTAGGAGTGTTTTAAAAACAGCCCATATTTACCACAGTTGAGAGCAACTCATACCATCTCATTTCCCCAATGGGAGAGCACTTCAGAGATATGAAGGACTCTCTCAACTCATAACAAAGTCTGTAAGCGAGGGAGGGGTTGTTGGGAATAACTGTGAAATGTCACCATGGAAAATAAAATGTAAATTCAACTGTCAATCATAAGAGAAAGGGACATCGTTCATATCTGTCCTTGGGAGCTTTCCATTACTGTGTATCAGGTTGCTACAAATTCATTTTCTTACAACAATATGCTTTATTTTGATTCGGTTTTGTAAGTATGAAGTCTAGGCAGACATCTCCGAGCTGCCTGCTTTTATATTTCTAAGAGAAAAGTCAAGATACCAAGTCAGCTAGGCAAACATGGAAGCTCAGGGATAGGACCTATTCTCAAGATCATTCCAATTAGCTCGGGGATAGGACCTATTCTCAAGATCATTCCAATTAGTTGGAAAATGCAGTTTCCTGCAGCTGTGGAGTTTGGAGAAAACAGAAAACAGATGTCGCATAGGAAAAAAAAAGTGTCATTTATTTGTTCTGTTTTTATATTTTTCTTTTATTCCTCCCCAATGCTTCTATATGGACATCCTAAGCCAGATATTCTTTTGTGTTTTGTACCAAAGGAATTTAACTGAATGTCATTCAAAAGTCTCTCTCTTTCTCTCTTGCTCTCTCGCTCTCACTCTCTCTCTGCTTTTGCTCTATACGCAGTACATGTGTGTGATGTATGATGTATGCACACTCATTTTTGCAGGAGCATGTGCAGATACATGTGTATGTATTGGTATATATCCATTCAGATGCTAGAGAAGGGTGTCAGGCATTGTATTTGACACTCTGCCTTATTCATTTGAGAGAAAGTCTCTCCCCCCTCTCTCTCTTTCTCTCTCTCTGATTCTGAACACAGAGTGATAGAGTGGCATAACCATCGTCCTGTCTGTGTGTTTCACAGAGCTGTGGTTGCAGGTGCATGTGTCCATGCCTGGAATATATGTGGGTGTTGGGATCTAAACTCAGATCCCCATGCTTGTACAGTAAGTCCCATTACTGACTTAGCCACGACCACACCCTCAAAAACTTGTGTTAGTGTGAAGGATTAGAAAAAAATAATTCAAGCTTTATATGTTTTAGGTTTCTAAGTGGCGGATACTCCTATATTTGTACATCTCTATTTGTAGTAATACCAAAATAAAACCATAATTTCACCAAGTGACAAATAATGACTGTCTACAATGCAGTGAAGATTTTAGATTACTCTAAGAGTTGCATAGGTTAGTCGATATCAGCCTGGAGACTTCTCCCTTTGCTCAGAGAAATCAGGGCAATGGGTTTGAAGTAGATGATTCTAGTACACATGGAATCAGAAAATAGAGAGCTATGAATGTTGATACTTTATTTGGTTCTTCTAATACATTCCAGGGCTCAATCACCTAGAGTGTGCAGCCCATACTTGATGAGATGGATTTAATCATCTCAGTTAACCCAATCTGAATAATCGCCTCACTGGTACACCCAGACATTTGTCTTTGTGGTAATTTTTTGATCCTGCAAAGTTGATAATATTGACCATTTTACCTTTTGTTATCTTGATATCAAAACATATCATTCTAACCTACAACTTTCTACTCCTTCTCCCTGTGGTAATGGATTCTGCCTCTTCTCTCAGGGCATCCTCAGTCTGTCTCTTCAAGGTGTAAGACACCATTGCACATGTGGCTGAAAGGATGTATTAGAGTCCCAAATGGGCAAGATGTAGGTCCAGGTCAGAGCAAGTGCTGGGAAATGGGGGTATGGGGAGAGAAGCTTTCTGTAAGAATCTCTCATTATGGATTTTTTTTTAGGTGATTGTTTTTTCCAACAATCTTTAATGAAGCAGTTCTCTGAGATGATCTTAGCTTGTTCGTATGTATTTCAGTATAAGGGGTGGGTTTGAATGTATATGATTTACTTGGTATGATCCAAGGGTAATATTGCTTTGAGGAATGATGTGAAAATATCCAGAGATAGAAAAGGCCATTGGCTGAAGGCTGAGACTACTGAGATGTCTCCGTAGCATGGAGAGGCTTTTCAGGTGCTGACTATGTGAAAGACTACTGAGATGTCTCCGTAGCACGGAGAGGCTTTTCAGGTGCTGACTATGTGACTGACTACTTGTGACCACCTGCTTGGGGGCCACTTGATTATGAGCTCTGAAGCAGGGAAGGAGTTAGCCCTACTGGTCTCAAACTTTGACATTTCTGGGGTTTGTACATGCTCCTTACGAGTATTATGCCAACTCTTCTAGTGGCACATGTACCACACACTCCCTATACGGTAACTAAAAATTTCATAGTTGAAAATATCCTCACTCTCATTCCATTGTCTTTAATAATTCCAACACTGTTGCAAAGCGCAACCTACAGTCTCTTGAAACTCAAGACATTATACTAACTACATAATCTTCTTACAAAAGGATAACAACACATTATTATTACAAACAATAGCTACAGAGTTTTAATAATATGCTATTATTATAAACAATAGTTATAAAATAATAAGCTATTTAGATGCTTCTAGCACACAATGTTATATAGTAATCATTAGCATGGAAAAATGGAGGAATAGAATGTTAGCAATGAAAGATAGGACTAAAGCAAGGGCAACCTTCAAATTCTGCAGCTCCATGTTTGGGTATTTGTGGTTTGTGGTGGAATCATATGATATTCAAAGTGCTTAGCTATTTAAATCTAAAGTGTTGGTTTGTTCTATTAAAACAATGAAGAAAGAGCCAGGATATGTTTGGTGGAAGAAGATATAATGAGGTGGAAGGGAATGCCTCTGTGGGCCAATGGTGAGGCATCCCTTCCCCCTTAGGTACCAGCCACCCATATGATGAATATAGTATGGAATAGTGATTATTTAGGGCATAGGGAGAGGAGTTGAGGAGGTAGTAGAGACAGAGAAAGGAAGAGAGAGAGAGAGAGAGAGAGAGAGAGAGAGAGAGAGAGAGAGAAGAGAGAGAAGAGGGAGGGGGAGGGAGAGAAAGAGGGGGGAGGGGGAGAAGGAGATGTGAAGGAAGCCAGGAACACGTTAGAGAGTGGGGGGGAAAATGAATGGCGAGTGAAGAGATAGAGGGTGAGAGGATAAGAGAGTAGGAAAGTAAGAGAGAGAGGAGGGGGCAAACAGCCCATTTTATAGTGAGTCAGGCATACCAGGCTATTGCCAGGTAACTGTGTAGTATAGCCTAGAAGGAATGCTAACACTATACCATTAGTTTCTCTAGTTGCACACACATTCTCTTGGTCTGGCTCCATTCCATCACTTAGTTTTTTCATGGCACCTATCCAATTTACCCTTCAATCTCACAGTTTGGAGTAAGACTCCAGAACCCACTCATCTTTCATAGCTCCAAAGCCAGTACTATAGATAATGCTGCCAATTTCTTCTATGAGTTTGGGATAAAGCCTGGCTTCTTTGGAACACAGCTACAACCATCTTTGCTTGATGCTCCCGAGAAACATTTCCCTAGATGATCATTTCCAGGATCACAAATCTTTTTCAATAGCATTCTCAGATTAGGATTTCAGTTTTAAGAGTTTCAAGGCATTTTCATTTCACACTTTAGGACCCTACATCAGTGGACTGCTGTCTTCAGGATTCTTCTCTTATGGTCCTCATGCAGAGCATTTCATTTTTCCAATTGTTACCTCATTTTTTTGTACATGTGCATTGACTGATTTTAAACTTATTTATGACTTTTTAATCAATAAGCTACATTAAAAAATGTCTTTTTTGTTCTACCTATTATCTTTTTCTCCACAGACATGGGTAAGAGGATTGAATCCAATCTTGCTTTTAAGATTTCTCCATCAACGTCTAGCCCTTTCTTCCTCTAGTACTTGAAAATTGTAGGTACGATTTGTTGCAGGGGAAATATTAAAAAGGATGGAAGTCAGCATACTCACACACTTGTGCCTCTGCCCCGGCAGCCTGGCTGGCCATGCACTGGTGGGTAATGAATGGCGCCCTGTTTTTATCTGGTGGAGACAGACTCTAAACTCCACAATATCTCTATCCAGCTCGCTAGGTTCCACTGACGAGTCCTACTATACTGACCCTGTGCTTCAAATCCCCCATGGCCTTTGTGGTACACATCTGACAAACCCACACTTTGCTGCTGTACCTTTCTCACTTGAACTCAGACTAGCCGCAAGGGGAAGGAAAATGGAACACAAACTTAGGTCAGAAACAATGGTAACTCAATCTCTGGGCACAACAACTAAAACCTAATCTTGTAAGCCTTACTAAAATCTGATTCCTCCCATGGTGAATCCTTGCGGATCTGCCATGATACTAGGAAACTCCAGCAGCTACTACATCTTACCTCTCTGCTGCCCTGTTCCAAAAGAAAAGGGACCTAACACTCTTGCTACCTCTTTTCTTCCTTCTAACCTGGAAGTCCCGCTTACTCGCCCAGAGAATGGCTTTTTCATTCATTAGATAATTGGTTCACAAAAACAGTACCGGCCCATCCACAACAAAAATCTTGATCATAATCTAGAACAGTGGTTCTTAATCTGTAGGTCATGACATATTTTGGGATTAAGTGTCCCTTTCAGGGGAGTTCCATATCAAATATCCTGCATATCAGATATTTACATTATAATTCATAACAGCATCAAAATTCCAGTTATAGAGTAGCAGTGAAATATCTTTATGGTTGACACCACAACATGAGAGATTGTGTTTGGGGGTCTCAACGTTAGAAAGTTTGAGAACCACTGGCTTAAAAGAACCATGGCAATCATCTCTTTGTCTTTTACATTCTAGGGTTCAAGTGTGTGGCCGAAACTCTTTCATGCAGAGTATATGTGGACATTAGCAGAGTATATGTGGAAGAAACGAGTGTTCATTGGCCAATAGCGACCCATAGACTGACATTTTTAAACTTAATCAGTAACTGGCACAGATTCCCAGTGTCTGTAGGCAAGGTTGAGTGAAAGAGAGAGTCAAAGTCCTGACTCCCTCCACGCACAAACTGTTATCTTTAAGTTAATTGAAGTTATGTGGAGGCTGCCAATCACAAATAACAAATACATTTGCCAGGCAAAATGGTTGTGGCCATTTGAGGCAGCTTTAATGGTGCTAATAGGAGAAAAAATTCTTTTCAACGTCCCCAGTGCAACTTGATACTATTCGTTTCACTATACCCTCACGGTCTTCCATGCCACAGAGGTTTGTTTGCCCAATTCTAATATTCTTTCCCTTATTCCATTCTATTTTCATTTCTTCTCATAATATGTCTGTATGGCAAAAGAAACAAGAATCTCAAATGGGGCTCTGGTACCAGCACTATGGCAGCTCTCTCTCAAAAAAAAAAAAAAAAAAAAATCCTCAGGTATATATTCCTAAGACCTGACCTGTGCTAAAGGAAGTGGATGCTGAAGATGTTTCTCTTGATATATGTGAGGCAAGATTAAGTATGGTTTCCTGTATTCTGAATAGTGAGTTCTACTTTTGTTAGGATATTTTGAAGGTAGGGGCTTTTATGGACCAAGGGCATGGTACCATCTCACAATTACCATAGAAAGTTGATTAAATCTCTTCCCAACTGGAGAAAAGAACACTGAGAGACAATTGAACTCAAATGGAAAGGTTACAGTGAGGTTAAATACTTGTCTTTAGGAATTTTATTTCTACTCCCACAATATCTATTGATGGAGATAATAAAATTTCCTTAAAAATAAGTAAGGACAGTGTAAAGGTCTTCAGTATTTAGGAGCACATGTGCTTCCACTCTTCTAAGGTGGTTGTCATGTTGAAGGTTGGACCCTTTCATCTTGGGATATGGAAAGTATCTACCTATCAATGCCTGGCCTCTAGGTCCTTACATAGCCAACATAGCAGGTCCTATATCTTTATGGTGCTATCAGGACTCAACTTTGCAATATGATATCTGAGGAATATGATGGGGATCCACTGATGGATGGCACAAACCATTAGTGTCATCAAAGATAACCCATTAGAGTTAATTTTAATTTTTATCTTGATATGGTTAGAATTACCATAGAAACAATTTTCTAGGAACACTTAGATGTTACATAGATTGGTTTAATTAAGACTGAGGTAAGAAAACCCAGTGTAGGGAGAGGCGGGCCCAGCCAGGAGGCACAGGCCTCAGAATCTGCAGGGCAGCCAGTGCAGGATCCTTTCTACTTCCCTCTTCACCTAGGAGGAGGTTCTGCAGATCCACAGCCCTCTCTCCCTCTTCCCTGCAAGTGAAGAGCCTGTCTCCAGGGTTTGTTCTGACCCCAGGACTCAGGAAGGACAACTGACCCACAGCCCACTGCACACAGGTCTTAGAGAGCTGATCTCCCAGAAGAACAGACACAGGCTTACAGAGCCACAGGAGGAACAAGCTCCAGCCAAAGACAGCAAGAACATCTAACACCAGAGATCAACAGATGGTGAAAGGCAAACACAAGAATCTTACCAACAGAAACCAAGACTACTTGGCTTCATCAGAACCTAGTACTCCCACCACAGCAAGTCCTGGATATCCCAAAAAAACAGAAAAGGAAGATTTGGATCTAAAATCATATCTCACGATGGTGATAGAGGAATTTAAGAAGAGCATGAATAACTCCCTTAAAGAAATACAGGAGAACACAGGTACACAGGTTCAAGCCCTTAAAGAGGAAACACAAAAATCCCTTAAAGAATTACAGGAAAACACTACCAAACAGGTGAAGGAATTGAACAAAACCATCCAGGACCTAAAAATAGAAGTAGAACCAGTTAAGAAATCACAAAGAGAGACATCTCTGGAGATAGAAATGCTAGGAAAGAAGTCAGAAACCATAGATGTAAGCATCAATAACAGAATACAAGAGATAGAAGAGAGAATTTCAGGTGCAGAAGAGACCATAGAAAACATTGACACAACAGTCAAAGAAAACTCAAAATGCAAAAAACTCCTAACCCAAAACATCCAGGAAATCCAGAACACAATGAGAAGACCAAACCTAAGGAATATAGATATAGAAGAGAGTGAAGACCTCCAACTTAAAGGGCCAGCAGATATCTTCAACAAAATTATAGAAGAAAACTTCCCTAACCTAAAGAAAAATATGCCCATGAACATACAAGAAGCCTATAGAACCCCAAATAGACTGGACCAGAAAAGAAATTCCTCCCGCTATATAATAGTCAAAACACCAAATGCAGAAAACAAAGAAAGAATATTAAAAGCAGTGAGGGGAAAAGGTCAAGTAACATATAAAGGCAGGCCTATCAGAATTACACCAGATTTCTTGCCAGAGACTATGAAAGCCAGAAGATCCTAGGTTGATGTCATACAGACCTTAAGAGAACACACATACCAGCCCAGGCTACTATACCCAGCAAAACTCCCAATTACCATAGATGGAGAAAACAAAGTATTCCATGACAAAACAAAATTCACACAATATATTTCCACAAATCCAGCCCTTCATAGGGCAATAAATGAAAAACTTCACACAAGGAGGGAAACTACATCCTAGAAAAAGCAAAAAAGTAATTTTCCAACAAAATTAATGAAGATAGCCACATGAACAGATTTCCAACTCAAACATCAAAAATAACAGGAAGCAACAATTACCTTCCCTTAATATCTATTAATATCAATGGACTCAATTCCCCAAGAAAAAGACATAGACTATCAGACTGGGTACTTAAACAGGACCCAACATTTTGTTGCATACAGGAAACCCACTTGAGTGACAAAGACAGACACTACCTCAGAATAAAAGGATGGAAAACAATTTTCCAAGCCAATGGTCCCAAGAAAAAAGCTGGAGTAGCCATTCTAATACCAAATAAAATCAACTTTCACACTAAAGTGATCAAAAAAGATAAGGAGGGACACTTCATACTCATGAAAGGTATGATCTACCAAGAGGAACTTTCAATTCTGAATCTCTATGCTCCAAATGCAAGGGCATCTACATTCATACAAGAAACTTTACTAAAGCTCAAAGCACACATTGCACCGTACACAATAATAGTGGGAGATTTCAACACCCCACTCTCTGCAATGGACAGATCATGGAAACAGAAACTAAAAAAAGACACAGTGAGACTAATAGAAGTTAGAAAACAGATGGATTTAACAGATATCTATAGAACTTTTTATCCTAAAACAAAAGGAAATACCTTCTTCTCAGCAGCTTATGGTACCTTCTCCAAAATTGACCATATAATTGGTCACAAATCAGGCCTCAACAGATACAAGAAGATTGAAAGAATTCCTTGTATCCTATCAGATCACCATGGATGAAGGCTGCTCCTCAATAACAACATAAACAACAGAATGCCCACACATATATGGAAGCTCAACAACACTCTACTTTATGACAACTTGGTCAAGGAAGAAATAAAGAAAGAAATTAAAGACTTTATGTAGTTTAATGAAAATGAACTAATGGGACACAATGAAAGCAGTCCTAAGAGGAAAACTCATAGCTTTAGGTGCCTACAAAAAAAAAAACAAAAACAAAAACAAAAACAAAAAAAAAAAACAAAAAGAAAAAACTGGAGCGAGCATACACCAGCAATTTGACAGCACATCTGAAAGCTTTAGAACAAAAAGAAGCAAATTCACCCAAAAGGAGTAGAAGGCAGGATATAATCAAACTAAGGGCTGAAATCAACAAAATATAAACAAAAAGAACTATACAAAGAATCAACCAAACCAGAAGCTAGTTCTTTGAGAAAATCAACAAAATAGATAAACCCTTAGCCTGACAACCTAGAGGGCACAGAGACATTATCCTAATTAACAAGATCAGAAAGGAAAAGGGAGACATAACAACAGACACTGAGGAAATCCAAAAAATCATAAGAGCCTACTACAAAAGCCTATACTCAACAAAACTGGAAAACCTGGATGAAATGGACAATTTTCTAGACAGATACCAGGTACCAAAGTTAAATCAAGATCAGATCAACGATCTAAACAGTCCCATATCTGCTCATGAAATAGAAACAGTCATTAATAGTCTCCCAACCAAAAAAGCCCTGGACCAGATGGGTTTAGTGCAGAGTTTTATCAGACCTTCAAAGAAGATCTAATACCAATACTCCTCAAACGTTTCCACAAAATAGAAACATAGGGTACTCTACCCAATTCATTCTATGAAGTCACAATTACTCTTATACCTAAACCACATAAAGACCTAACAAAGAAAGAAAACTTCAGACCAATTTCCCTTATGATTATACATACAAAAATGCTCAATAAAATTCTTGCAAACTGAATACAAGAGCACATCAAAACAATCATCCATCATGATCAAGTAGGTTTCATCCCAGGAATGCTGGGGTGGTTCAATATTCGGAAAGCTATAAACATAATTCACAATATAAACAAACTCAAAGGAATAAAAAACCATATGATCACCTCATTAGATGCTGAGAAAGCATTTGACAGAATCCAACATCCCTTCATGATAAAAGTCTTGGAAAGATCAGGAATTCAAGGCCTATACTTAAATATAGTTAGAGCAATATACACCAAACCGTAGCCAACATCAAACTAAATGGAGAGAAACTTGAATCAATCCCACTAAAATCAGGGACTAGACAAGGCTGCCCACTTTCTTTCTACCTATTCAATATTGTACTTGAAGTCCTAGCCAGACGAATTAGACAACAAAAGCTCAAAGGGATATGAATTGGAAAGGAAGAAGTCAAATTATCACTATTTGCTGAAGAAATTTACAGGCTGAAAAAGAAATTAGGGAAACAACACCCTTCACAATAGTCACAAATAATATAAAATACCTTGGTGTGACTCTAATTAAGCAAGTAAAAGATCTGTTTGACAAAAACTTCAAGTCTCTGAAGAAGGAAATTGAAGAAAATCTCAGAAGATGGAAAGATCTCCCATGCTCGTGAATTGGCAGGATTAATATAGTAAAAATGGCCATATTGCCAAAAGCAATCTACAGATTCAATGCAATCCCCATCAAAATTCCAACTCAATTGTTCACAGACTTAGAAAGAGAAGTTTGCAAATTCATCTGGAACAACAACAACAACAAAAAACCCAGGATAGCCAAAACTATTCTCAACAATAAAGGAACCTCTGGGGGAATCACCATCCCAGACCTTAAGCTGTACTATAGAGCAATTGAGATAAAAACTGCATGGTATTGGTACAGTGACAGACAGGTAGATCAATGGAATAGAATTGAAGACCCAGAAATGAACCCACAAACCTCTGGCCACTTGATCTTTGACAAAGGAGCTAAAACCATACAGTGGAAAAAAGACAGCATTTTCAACAAATGATGCTGGCTCAACTGGCAGTTAGCATGTAGAAGAATGCAAATTGAACCATTCTTATCTCCTTGTACAAAGCTCAAGTCCAAGTGGATCAAGGAACTCCACATCAAACCAGATACACTGAAACTAATAGAAAAGGAAGTGGGGATGAGCCTCAAACATATAGGCACAGGGGAAATTTTTCTAAACAGAACATCAATAGCTTCTGCTCTAAGATCAAGAATTGACAAATGGGACCTCATAAAATTGCAAAGCTTTTGTAAGGCAAAAGACACTGTCAATATGACAAAATGGCAACCAAAAAATTGGGAATAGATCTTTATCAGTCCTATATCTGATAGGGGCCTAATATCCAATATATACAAAGAACTTAAGAAGTTAGATTCCAGAGAAACAAATAACCCTATTAAAAATGGGGTACAGAGCTAAACAAAGAATTCTCATCTGATGAATTCTGAATGACTGAGAAGCACCTAAAGAAATGTTCAACATCCCTAGTCATCAGGGAAATGCAAATCAAAACAACCCTGAGATTCCATCTCACACCAGTCAGATTGAGATGATAGCATATGCTGGCAAAGTTGTGAAGAAAGAGGAATGCTCCTTCATTGCTGGTGGGATTGCAAGCTGGTACAACTGCTCTGGAAATCAGTTTGACAGTTCCTCTGGAAATTGGACATAGTAATACCTGAGAAACCAGCTATACCACTCCTGGGCACATACCCAGAAGATGCTCCAACATGTAATAAGGACACATGCTCCACCATATTCATAACAGCCTTATTTATAATAGCCAGAAACTGGAAACAACCCAGATGTCCCTCAACAGAGGAATAGATATAGAAAATGTGGTACATATACACAATGGAGTACTACTCAGCTATTAAAAACAATGAATTTATGAAATTTTTAGGGAAATGGATTCATCTGGAGAATATCATCCTGAGTGAGGTAACCCAATCACAAAAGAACATACATGGTATACAGTCTCTGATAAGTGGATATTAGCCCAGAAGATCGGAATACAGGAAGATCAACCCACAAACCACAAGAAACTCAAGAAGAAGAAAGACCAAAATGTGGATACTTCATTCCTTCTTGAAAGGGGGAACAAAATATCCATGGAAGGAGTTGTAGAGACTAACTATAGAGCAGAGACTAAAGGAAGGGCAATCCAGAGACTGTTCCACCTGGGAATCCTTCCTATATTGAGTAATCAAATTCAGACACTATTGTGGGTGCCAGCAAGTGCTGGCTGACAGGAGCCTGATATAGCTGTCTACTGAGAGGCTCTGACAGTACTTGACTAATACAGAAGTAGAGGCTCATAGCCATCCATTTGACTGAGTACAGTGTCCCCAACGAAGGAGCTAGAGAAAGGACCCTTGGAGGTAAAAGGTTTGCAGCCCCTTAGGATGAACAACAATATGAACTAACTAGTACCCTCAGAGCTCCCAGGGACTAAACTCTAATCAAAGAGTACATATGGGGGGACTTATGCCTCCACCAGCACTGTACAGCAGAATTATGTGAAGTTGGTCATCAATGGGAGGAGAGGACCTTGGCCCTGTGAAGGTTGTATGCCCCAGTGTAGGGGAATGCCAGGGTCAGGAAGTTGGAGAGGGTGGGGTGGTAAGCAGGGGGAGGGGGAGAGAACAGGGGATTGTTTTAGTTTTTGTTATTTTATTATTTTTCTTTTTTCTTTTGGAGGGGAACCTGGGAAAGGAGATATTGTAAATAAAGAAAACATATAATAATAATAAAAAAAGAAAACCCACTGTAAGAGTGGCTGGTGCCATTACATCCTAGTGGCTACCAGAGAGAATGCAAAACAGAAATCAAAAACAGAACACACATTTATCACTTGTTTTTGTTTGTTTTTTACAAGATAGAGTTACTCTATATAGCTTTGGCTGTCCTAAAATTCACTCTGTAGACCAGGCTGCCCTCAAACTCAGGAATCCACCTGCCTCTGCCTCCCAAGTACTGGGATTAAAGGCGTGAGCCACCAATACCGGGCCATTACTTATTCTTTATGACTTTGCATAAACTATGACCAGCTGCCTCCTGATCATATAGTTACATCCTTACTTTCATGATAAATTATGTTTTCCACAACTGTAAGCCAAAATAAATGCTTCCTTCCTTCCTTCAAGGGATTTTGTCTGAAATTTTGTCCCAGTAACATGAAAAGTAACCAATACAGAAGTGTAGTTGCTTGATCCCTACAAGGGTTTGGATGTAAACGGTCTCTATAATCTCATTTTTGTGAATACTTATTTCCAGCTGGTGGAACTTTTTGGAAAGGATTTTGAGGTGTAGCTTTACTAGAAAAGGTATGTTACTGGGGTTAGTCTTTGGGTCATGATACTACCAGGTAGCTCTCTATGCATTGTACTTATGTTTCAAGATGTAAGCTCTCAGCTACTGCTACAGTGCCATGCCTGCCTGTCTGGTTTCCCACCATGACTATCACAAACTCCAAAACTCAAGACACTGTGAGACTACAATAATTTTTTCCTCTATAAGTTACCTTGGTTATAATATTTTACCACAACAATGGAAGACTAAATAAAGCAACAGATTTTTCTTTCTACTTTGTTCCCATTGGCCTGATTCCAGATCTAATTTGTTGAATACCAAGACTATGGTACCTAATATCTGAGTATGAGGAAGCTAAAGTCCCATTTATAGTTTCTAAGTATTTCTAAGTATGCTAGTTATGATTGGCTAATAAATATTGATCCAAAAGTTCTTCTCATTTAGAGAATGAGGGATCTAAACTAGTAAATTCCTTGAAAGCTTCACTTAGTCTGTGCTGAACTAGAAGAAAATGACTACAATCTGATTCTGGTCTCAAACTCAGAAATCCACCTGACTCTGCCTCCCAAGTGCTGGGATTAAAGGCTTGCACCACTACTACCCAGCGAACAATTTATTTCTTAATGAAAGGGCCTTTGCAAGTGGTCCTGAGAATCCAGTGGCTTGAACCAAACAACTGGGTGATATTCTCTAGATAAAATCAGTGACCTCAAACTAAAGACCACATCTTAGAAAGACCCAGAGGAGAAAAACACAATTGTGAGAATGGAAGATCTAACAGATCTTTCTGAAGTAAAACAAAGATTACTTACACCCTGATCATCACAGATTCAGGTAATATAAAATATCCCCTTCTCAGGCTCCTCCTGTTTGCCAATTTTTATTTATGATAATCACAGTCCTCAAACCAATGTGTAAGCGTGTGTGCTCTTAGCAAAGTGATATCATTTCTCTTGTCTACAAAACCAGACAAACATAGATGCATATATTTATTAATTTATCCCATTTCAATAGGAATGAGACATCTTCAGGCTACTACTAAAACAAATTGCTTTACCTCATCAAGCACTTTTGATTATTATCATAGTCAAAAACTACAACAGAAACATTTATCCTATGTTATCTCCCAATTCATATGGTAGCATTGGCCCACATTAAGGACTTATATTCAAGCTTGAAATATACTCTCTTATGAAACGTTAAACAGAGGAGGAAGGGGAGGCATGAGACCAAATTGCTTAAGTCAACAATCTACTTCCTTGGCATTTATCTTGGAGCTAAAAGGCCACATAAATTCACATGCAAAAAAGTAAGTTTTTCTTCTTCTTCTTCTTCTTCTTCTTCTTCTTCTTCTTCTTCTTCTTCTTCTTCTTCTTCTTC
>NW_022196896.1:121331299-121336654 GCF_008632895.1 Mastomys coucha
TTCTTCTTCTTCTTCTTCTTCTTCTTTGCCTTCTTCTTTGCCTCCTCCTCCTTCTTCTTTTTCATGGACTTTGTTCCTTCATATGGATTCCAAATTTTCCCTGTGGAATTACAATGTACAAAATGTATATGCAAGAGAAGGACCAATTGGGAATCAAAGGATAATCAAGACTTCTAAAATAAATACTGTGGTAGCTTGAATGAGAATTGCCTCAATCAGCTCATATGTTTGAGTTCAAAACAAGAACTCATACTTGGGCTCTATTTGGGAAGAATTAGGAGATGTGCCTTTAATAGAAGCTGTTTGTCACTGGAGATGAGCTTTGATGATTCTAAAGACTACTATTGCTCTATGCCTCCTGCTTATGCATTAAGAAGTGTGTTCTCAGTCTTTGTCATGAGACATTTGCTCTACTAACATGAACACCAGCCCTCAGAAACCATATATGTTCATTTAAACTCTTTCTTCTAGAAGTTTGCTTGGCCATAGTGTTTGTAGCAAAGAAATAAAACAACAATTGATGTAAACACAATATTCTCATTTTCTTTGTGTTCAAGGACAACAGATATTTAACTACTCTCTCTATAATGATTCTAAATTGACTTACTATCTAGCATATTAGAAGCAAGGATTTTGCATATTCTTGCTGAAATAACAGTCTTATTTACATTCAAGCAAAGGAAAGTGAAGATGAACGATTGTCCACAATACAGTCCAATCATCTGTATAATAATGAATGACCCTGACATTTTCTTCACAACACTCACATCTCTCTTCTACTATGAATAGATTATTATTTATTTTTCTATTTGTCTTAGGTCTTCGGAAGCATGATATTTTTGTATCTCACCACAAAATTTTTCCATACCTACTTTCAATTATATTTTAGACCAGGAGCCAATTATTGCTGTGTCAATGAAAGACACCAGTTATTTCTTTTTTTGTGTCTGAAATGAAGTTTGCTGTCTTGTTCCAAAGATGGTGATGTCTGTGTACTCTAGTGTCTTTTTTGACCCTTAATAGTCTACTACAGAAAAGATCTTCCCAACCTTGGGAATATATTGATAACTCTGAATCATAACTCTTGAAATCTATGTGGTTGGAAGTCTGTTATTAGATGAAGGTATGAAGTAAAGAACACAGTTTCACATTTTCAGTAGCTGATGGAAGCAAATTTTCTGACATGGCCAGCCTAGCCAAGTATCCATGTAAAGGCTTAGCTTTTGTTTACACCTGGCCACAGTTCGAGCTCCTGACTGACATGTCATTACCACTGGACTAAGGCTTTCCTCTTTGGGACTGATGAATCTGCCCCAGACAAGGGCCTAATAAACTTCCTTTTATCTGCTTTTAATCAGGTGTAACCTGGCCTATATTTATGTCATAGAGATGTAAAAAATAACTAGTAACTTAGACTTCCAACAGCATAAATGATGTAATAATGTGATGGATTTCTGAAACATTATTCAGAGAAAATTTGAAAGAGGAGGATATAGTAGAGGAGAAACCCCAGAGGTGTCAAGAATAAGATATGAAATAAAACAATGCCATAGGAAGACTTCAAATCTTCCAGACAACTGGGTATATACAACAATATCTGTGCATAAATAATCATAGTATGCAAATGACCTTTAAATTTTACAGGGAACCAACCCACCTTCTTTTGAACTTAAAGCCTAGATCTGTAGCTAGATTTGGCTCATTTTAAAACTCTTATGTATATCACTTAATACATTATTTCATTTTTGTTCCTATTCAAGTATATTATCCATACTATTGTTTGAAGGCAGGAAATCTGGGGATATCAGGCCATGTCCTCAAAACTCAATTATGTTTGAAATAAAAAACATAGTTTCAAATCGCTGTCAGTTTCTATGATGTATAAAAGGTATATCTGGATTAATCTTACTTATGTCAGGATTTTCTTTCTGCTTACTAACGGCCAAATTATATTTCTCAATTTTTTCCCTTTTCCTTCCAGGATTCCATATTGACCAAATAAATCATTTCTTTGGCAGAGAAGAAGAAATCAGAAGCCTTTCTTTTATAAATGTTCTTAAAGTTTTAGACATCTCTGTCACTTAAGATCAAAAGGAATTTTGAAGAAGGGGATTTAAAAAATGTTAATTATAGCAATACCACCAAGCTCTTAATAAGAAAAAGGTTGATTAAATAAAGTCACAGTTTGCCACCACAGAATCCAGGGGCCATGCCTATAAATGTGACTGTTCTTAAAGAAAGAGCACAAAGAGCCAGCAGGAGAATGTGAGGACTAATCTGCTTCCAGCATGAGAGCACTTTCAACACTGTATAGCACACAAAAGACTAATTTACAGGGTCAGGAAATGTGACATTGGCAGACTGAGCAATAAAAGCAACCAAGGAACATTTCAAATGGCAAAAGGCTTCAGCCAAACAAAATATTTTAAAATAGATAATCTCGGAGAGAAATGGTGCTCAGCCATGATCTGGTTTCAGAAAATTTAACTGTTAATGATTAAGGACAAGGAGCATGGCCTTTCATAATATATGCATTCAATAAAAATTTCACAGTGTTGGCAAATTCATAAAAAGAGTAAAAATAAAACTTACTTGGATGTGATTACAGCATGAAAGAATGCTTAATGATAGTTCTTCAAAAATTATCCAGCATATGAAGGCTGTAAGGTAGTATAATAAGAGAATACAATGATCACTGGTGCTGGGTATCTGGGAAGATCATTTCCTGGTTTATACTCCGAAGTCTTAAATATATGTTAAAGGTGAGATAGAAATTATATAAGTAGGGAAGTTTTCTATATTTAACGTTAGGTAAGTTAATACTAAGAAAAAAGAAATCAAGGCAATTGAAAAAGTTGAAGTCTTATATAAATTATGGGTTTAAAATAGCATAAAGTCAATGTTAGATGAAAGGTAAAGAGTGCTTTGCTCAAATTATTTTCTGTCTCACTTCAGCTACTTTGATTAGCTCTTTACATTTTAGTATTTTACTACTGGTCAGCTTACAGATGAGTTTTCAACCATCATTTTCCAGCAACCTTTCACCTGCTTATCAGTATCTATTTTTTTTCTGGATGTAATAGTTCATTCAGACGCTCCTAGGGTGGAGTCCCTGCAAGTGCCACTGCCAGCAGAGAATCTGTACATGTGAGATAAGTAGGAAACTTGGTTCAGTGTGACTTAGCCAGGCTGGATCAAACCCCTGGAGTCTGATACCAGGGCAGTTTATTGTAGACATGTTTAAGCCCGGCACAATTTTGGAGAGAGTCCCCTCTTAACAATTATCTCAGTATCATGTTCACCACACTAAGGCATAGCTACTTTGAAACTCTTATGCAAACTACATGAGACCTCAATAGCTTAGAACTAGGATCTGGTGTGGTCTCTGACCAAGGTAAAACAGAGATGAGCAGGCTATAAATTAAATGTGATATCACCCCTAAGGATGGGTTCCACTGACTGAGAATTAAAGCTAAAGCTAAAGGTCTAGAGATAAACATTCTGGAGGATTTGGGTGTGGCCGGTCCCTAAGGTCCCCAGATTATTAACAACATCCATTCTCAACATGCTGGGTGAAAAACAGGTATAAATTTCTTCCCCGGAGGAGACAACCCTGCATGATTAACATTCCTGGTATCTCTACTGCTTATTTGTGAGCACTTGGGCCTTGTACACCACAGCTCTTGGGTCCACAATCTCCAATGAATACATTACGACGAGATACACCATATGTATTGCAGGAGAAAAGCAGAAAATTACTAAATAATATGAGGCATTCTCAAGGACAAAGATACACTGTTATGTAAACCTAGATGTTTAGAAAGGCTTTATACTATTTCTTCAGTATTGGGAAAAGAGAGCTTCCTGGGGTGGGAGGGGGTATGTTCTTTCTGGTAATTGGCAGACTCATTTGGATTAAGTCCCTGAGGAAGGAATGATAAACATGTTTTTGTTTGTTTGTTTGTTTGTTTTTGTTTGCTTCTGGCTACGTAAAAATTTTTCAGTATTTCTAGAAGGTCAGAATGTCCTGTCTGCATCCAGGGATAGAGGAATTATTTAGGTACCCCTCTGCAGAGGAGTAGTCAAGGTTCTGCAGGTTCAGTTACTGGCTTCAAAGATGCAGATTAGGAACTGCGGAGGGGAGGCGCTCCATAATGATCTCAGTCATACTAATATTTGACTAGTTCTCTGGGAATTTGAATCATCCTATACATAAATCAGCCACATAAATGTGCTGCAAATCCTATCTTAGATAGGATTTTGGTTTCTGAATTTTTGAGTCCTGATTCATTAATTAATGTAATTCATTAATGTAATTCATTAATTACACAGCATAACTTTATTATGCTCTTCTCACCAGCTGTGATATAAGAATACATATTTTAAATCAAATGTGAACATCCTAGAATGAAATAGTGAGATATTTCATCAGAACACTTGTGTAGCATTATATTGAGGATTCCTACAGCTAAGAATAATAGCTATTTCTGAGTGTCTGTGATTTATTGAAACAGTCTTTCAATACTTAACAAAAATCACATAACTTAATGCCCATAAATAGCTACATTAGGGAGAAATTGTGGTTTTCATTTTATAGGTAAAAATTTTAGGAACAGAGTAATTTTCAAATAGTGTTACCAAATCTTTCTTTATGGGGAGTGGGGAGGCAGCTGGGGTTTGTTTTTGTTGTTTTTGTTTGTTTGTTTTATAGAGGGGAAACTGGGAAGGGAGAAATTTACATGTAAATAAAGAAAATATCTAATTAAAAAAGCAAAACAAACAAACAAACAAAAAAAATTCATATTTGAAACCAATTTGATATCTATCCGTGAGAAATGTGTCAGTACTGAAATAAGTGGCTTACAACATAATGTTATTATAAATGTTTTCTATTAAGACTTACCTAAGATAATGTTGATCACTGTGTTCAAAAGGACGAATAAGGCATTTTAATTTCGATGTCAAATAATCAAAGCAGACCACAAAACATTTAGCAAAAGAAGCAGCTGACACTTGCAAATGGCTCATTGTAATGAGTAAAATTTGTTTTAAAACAAATGACACAATCTTGTTTAAAACAATGACACAATTTCTTCACTAGATATCACTAATGTCCAACAAAAGAGTGGTCAGATAAAGTACTGTAGAATAATATTTTATTTTAGATATTTTCTTTATTTACATGTAAATTTTTCCATTCCCAGTTTCCCCTCCAAAAAACAAAGAAACAAACAAACACAACAAAAACAAACCCCTGTTGCCTCCCACTTCCCCATGCATGCCACCTCGCCCTCTCCCACTTTCTGGCCCTGGCATTCCCCTACACTGGGGCACAGAGCCTTCACAGGGCCGAGG
>NW_022196896.1:121337172-121337343 GCF_008632895.1 Mastomys coucha
TACAGAGCTAAACAAAGAATTCTTAATTGAGGAATACCAAATGGCTGAGAAGCACCTAAAGAAATGTTTGACATCCTTAGTCATCAGGGAAATGCAAATCAATACAACCCTGAGATTCCACCTTACACCAGTCAGAATGGCTAGGATAAAAAACTCAGGTGACAGCAGATG
>NW_022196896.1:121337818-121344782 GCF_008632895.1 Mastomys coucha
TGGAAACAACCCAGATGTCCCTCAACAGAGGAGTGGATACAGAAATTGTGGTACATCTACACAATGAATAATATCTTTTTTAAAGAAATATCTTTTATTATTTTCCTGTGGTTTTATTTACTAATGATATGATTTTTATTATCACAGGAGCTTCCTGCTTCTAAAAAGGGGCTTCCACTTCAAAATGTCATGGACTTTAGTTCTAGAGTATAATTATTTTGAAATTATTCATTCAATATTTATTTAACATATACTAGCGAGCACCAGAGAAACAGTACTGAGTAACAAAGCAAACTCCACTCCCTTTGGCTTACATTCTGGTGAAATGAAGGGGTAGAGAGAATAAATGAATTTTAATTACAGAATGTTTGGCAGTAACAAATGCCACCGATAAAAGTAGATTATGACATGGCAAAGGCATTAGTCGTTATGGTAAAGAACTTAGGTCCTAGATTACTTGAACTCAGTACCACACAATTCATCAAGACCTTTAGATATTACAATCTGATTTTTGGGTCCATGTTCTTCTTGATGTGAGTTCAGAGGCAAGTAGGATACATAAAAGTGGGAGAAAAAACATTTTTTTCTCATCTCTTTTTTATTAGATATTTTCTTTATTTATATGTCATATGATTTCTCCTTTCCCAATTTCCCCTCCAGAAAAGAAAAAGAAAAAGAAAAAAAATGAAATAAAATAAAAATAAAAAAACAAACCCCTGTTCCCTCCCTCTTCCCCCTGCTCACCACCCCATCCTCTACTGATTACTAGTCCTGGCATTCCCCTACACTGGGGCATTGAACCTTCATAGGGCCAGGGGACTCTCCTCCCATTTATGACCTACTTGGCCATCCTCTGCTATACATATGCTGCTAGAGCCACACCATGTGTGTAGTCTTTGGTTGCTGGTTTAGTCCCTGGGAGCTCTGAGGGTACTAGTTAGTTCATATTGTTGTTCATCCTAAGGGGCTGCAAACCTTTCAGCTCCAAGGGTCTTTTCTCTAATTCCTTCATTGAGGACCCTGTACTCAGTCCAATGGATGGCTGTGAGCCTCTATTACTGTATTAGTTGGGCACTGTCAGAGCCTCTCAGTAAACAGCTATATCAGGCTCCTGTCAGCCAGCACTTGCTGGCACCCACAATAGTGTCTGAATTTGATTACTCAATATAGGAAGGATTCCCAGGTGGAGCAGTCTCTGGATTGCCCTTCCTTTAGTCTCTGTTCTCTAGTTAGTCTCTACAACTCCTTCCATGGATATTTTGTTCCCCTTTCAAGAAGGAATGAAGTATCCACATTTTGGTCTTCCTTCTTCTTGAGTTTCTTGTGGTTTGTGGGTTGATCTTCCTGTATTCCGATCTTCTGGGCTAATATCCACTTATCAGAGACTGCATACCATGTACGTTCTTTTGTGATTGGGTTACCTCACTCAGAATGTTATTCTCCAGATGCATCCATTTCCCTAAAAATTTCATAAATTCATTGTTTTTAATAGCTGAGTAGTACTCCATTGTGTAGATGTACCACATTTTCTATATCCACTCCTCTGTTGAGGGACATCTGAGTTGTTTCCAGTTTCTGGCTATTATAAATAAGGCTGCTATGAATATGGTGGAGCATGTGTCCTTATTACATGTTGGAGCATCTTCTGGGTATGTGCCCAGGAGTGGTATAGCTGGTTTCTCAGATATTACTATGTCCAATTTCCAGAGGAACCACCAAATTGATTTTCAGAGTGGTTGTACCAGCTTGCAATCCCACCAGCAATGAAGGAGTGTTCCTTTATCTTCACAACCACTCCAGCATCTGCTGTCATCTGAGTTTTTTATCTAGCCAATCTGACTGGTGTGGGGTAGAGTCTCAGGGTTCTTTTGATTTGCATTTCCCTCATGATTAAGGGTGTTGAACATTTCTTTAGGTGCTTCTCAGCCATTTGGTATTCCTCAGTTGAGAATTCTTTGTTTAGCTCTGTACCCCATTTTTTAATAGGATTATGTGGTTCTCTGGTGTCTAACTTCTTGAGTTCTTTGTATATATTGGATATTAGCCCTCTATCAGGTATAGGATTGGTGAAGATCTTTTCCCAATTTGTTGGTTGTCATTTTGTCCTATTGACAGTGTCTTTTGCCTTACAGAAGCTTTGCAACTTTATGAGGTCCCATTTGTCAGTTCTTGATGTTAGAGCATATGCTATTGATGTTATGTTCAGGAAATTTTCCCCTGTGCCAGTGTCCTCGAGGGTATTCCCCACTTTCTTTTCTATTAGTTTCAGTGTATCTGGTTGTATGTGGAGGTCCTTAATCCACTGGGACTTGAGCTTTGTACAAGGAGATAGGAATGAATCTATTTGCATTCTTCTACATGCTAACCTCCAGTTGAGCCAGCACCATTTGTTGAAAATGCTGTCTTTCTTTCCACTAGATGGTTTTAGATCCTTTGTCAAAGATCAAGTGGCCATAGGTATGTGGGTGCTTTTCTGGATCTTCAATTCTATTTCATTGATCTACCTGCCTGTACCAATACCATGCAGTTTTTATCACAATTGCTCTGTAGTACAGCTTAAGTTCAGGGATGGTGGTTCTACCAGATGTTACTTTATTGTTGAGAATAGTTTTGGCTATCCTGGTTTTTTTGTTATTCCAGATGAATTTGCAAACTGTTCTTTCTAAGTCTGTGAAGAATTGAGTTGGAATTTTGATGGGGATTGCATCGAATCTGGAGATTGCTTTCTGCAAGATGGCCATTTTTACTATTTTAATCCTGCCAATCCACGAGCATGGGAGATCTTTCCATCTTCTGAAATCTTCTTCAATTTCTTCCTTCAGAGACTTGAAGTTATTGTCAAATAGATCTTTTACTTGCTTAGTTAGAGTCACACCAAGGTATTTTTATACTATTTGTGACTATTGTGAAGGGTGTTGTTTCCCTAATTTCTTTTTCAGCCTGTTTATCCTTTGTGTAGAGGAAGGCTACTGATTTGCTTGAGTTAATTTTATATCCAGCTACTTTGTTGAAGTTGTTTTTCAGGTTTAGGAGCTCTCTCGTGGATTTTTTGGGGTCACTTAAGGATACTATCATATCATCAGCAAATAGTGATAATTTGACTTCTTCCTTTCCAATTCGTATCCCTTTGATCTCCTTTTGTTGTCTAATTACTCTGGCTAGGACTTCAAGTACAATATTGAATAGGTAGGAAGAAAGTGAGCAGTCTTGTGTAGTCCCTGATTTTAATGGGATTGATTCAAGTTTCTCTCCATTTAGTTTGATGTTGGCTACTGGTTTGCTGTATATTGCTTTTACTATGTTTAAGTATGGGCCTTGAATTCCTGATCTTTCCAAGACTTTTATCATGAAGGGATGTTGGATTTCGTCAAATGCTTTCTCAACATCTAATGAAATGATCATATGTTTTATTTTCTTTGAGTTTGTTTATATAGTGAATTACATTGATGGATTTCTGAATATGGAACCATCCCAGCATCCCTGGGATGAAGCCTACTTGATCATGATGGATGATCCTTTTGATATGTTCTTGTATTTACTTTGCAAGAATTTTATTAAGATTTTTGCATGTATATTCATAAGGAAAATTGGTCTGAAGTTTTCTTTCTTTGTTAGGTCTTTGTGTGGTTTAGGTATCAGAGTAATTGTGACTTCATAGAATGAATTGGGTAGAGTACCTCCTGTTTCTATATTGTAGAATAGTTTGAGGAATATTGGTATTAGGTCTTATTTGAAGGTCTGACAAAACTCTGCACTAAACCCAACTTGTCCTGGGCTTTTTTTGGTTGGGAGTCTATTACTGACCATTTCTATTTCATTAGCAGATATGGGACTGTTTACATCATTGATCTGATCTTGATTTAACTTTGGTACCTGGTATCTGTCTTGAAAATTGTCCATTTCATCCAGATTTTCCAGTTTTGTTGAGTATAGGCTTTTGTAGTAGGCTCTCATGATTTTTTGGTTTTCCTCAGTGTCTATTCTTATGACTCCATTTTCATTTCTGATTTTGTTAATTTGGATACAGCCTCTGTACCCTCTCTTTAGTCTGGCTAAAGGTTTATCTATTTTGTTGATTTTCTCAAAGAACCAGCTCTTGGTTAGGTTGATTTTTTGTATAGTTCTTTTTGTTTCTATTTGGTTGATTTCAGCCCTGAGTCTGATTATATCCTGCTTTTGACTCCTCTTGGGTGAACTTGCTTCTTTTTGTTCTAGAGCTTTCAGGTGTGCTGTCAAATTGCTGGTGTATGCTCTCTCCAGTTTCTTTTTGGTGGCACTTAAAGTTTTCCTCTTAGGACTACTTTCATTGTGTCTCATAAGTTTGGGTATGTTGTGCCTTCATTTTCATTAAACTCTAGAAAGTCTTTAATTTCTTCCTTTCTTTATTCCTTGACCAAGATATCATTGAATAGAGTGTTGTTAAGCTTCCATGTGTGTACGGGAATTCTATTGTTCATTTTGTTATTGAGGAGCAGACTTAGTCCATGGTGATCTGATAGGATGCAAGGAATTATTTCAATCTTCTTGCATCTGTTGAGGCCTGATTTGTGACCAATTATATGGTCAATTTTGGAGAAGGTACCATGAGGTGCTGAGAAGAAGGTATATCCTTTTGTTTTAGGATAAAATGTTCTATAGATATCTGTTAAATCCATCTGTTTCATAACTTCTGTTAGTCTCACTGTGTCTTTGTTTAGATTCTGTTTCCATGATCTATCCACTGCAGAGAGTGGGGTGTTGAAATCTCCCACCATTATTGTATGCAGTGCAATATGTGCTTTGAGCTTTAGAAAGTTTCTTTTATGAATGTAGATGCCCTTGTATTTGAGCACAGATGTTCAGAATTGAGAGTTCATCTTGGTAGATCATAGTTTTGATGAATATGAAGTGTCCTTCCTTATCTTTTTTGATCACTTTAGTGTGAAAGTAGATTTTATTCGATATTAGAATGGCTACTCCAGCTTTTTTTCTTGGGACCATTGGCTTGGAAATTTTTTTCAGCCCTTTATTCTGAGGTAGTGTCTGTCTTTGTCACTCAAGTGGGTTTCCTGTATGCAACTAAGTGTTGGGTTCTATTTAAGTACCCAGTCTGATAGTCTTTGTCTTCTTATTGGGGAATTGAGTCCATTGATATTAATAGATATTAAAGAAAAGTAATTGTTGTTTCCTGTTCTTTTTGTTGTTAGAGTTGGAATTCTGTTCATGTGGCTATCTGCTTTTAGCTTTGTTGGAAGATTACTTTTTTGATTTTCAGGGATGTAGTTCCCCTCCTTGTGTTGGAGTTTTCCATTTATTACCCTTGGAAGGGCTGGATTTGTAAAAATATATTGTGTAAATTTGGTTTTGTCATGAAATACTTTGGTTTCTCCTTTTATGGTAATTGAGAGTTTTGCTGGGTATAGTATCCTGGGCTGGTATTTGTGTTCTCTTAGGGTGTGTATGACATCAACCTTGTATCTTCTGGCTTCCATAGTCTCTGGCAAGAAATCTGGTGTAATTCTGATAGGTCTGCCTTTATACATTACTTGACCTTTTGCCCTCACTGCTTTTAATATTCTTTCTTGTTTTTGTGCATTTGGTGTTTTGACTATTATGTGGCAGGAGGAATTTCTTTTCTGGTCCAGTCTATTTGGAGTTCTATAGGCTTCTTGTATGTTCATGGGCATCTCTTTCTTTAGGTTAGGGAGGTTTTCTTCTATAATTTTGTTGAAGATATTTACTGGCCCTTTAAGTTGGAGGTCTTCTCTCTCTTCTATACCTATTATCCTTAGGTTTGGTGTTCTCATTGAATCCTGGATTTCCTGGATGTTTTGGGTTAGGAACTTTTTGTGTTTTGTGTTTTATTTGACTGTTGTGTCGATGTTTTCTTTTTTTATTTTATTATATTTTTTTTAATGTTTTCAATTCTATCTTCTGCATCTGAGATTCTCTCTTCTATCTCTTATATTCTGTTGGTGATGCTTGCATCTATGGTTCCTGACTTTTTTCCTAGGATTTCTATCCCTAGAGTTATTTCTCTTTGTGATTTCTTAACTGTTTCTACTTCCATTTTTAGGTCCTGGATGGTTTTGTTCATGGAAGTCTGCTTCATTCTGGCTTGATCCTGTAGAAAAATATTTTATCAATAATGTCTTAATAAAGTCATTAAAGTGATACATTCCATCTTAAATTTTATTTGTGAGTTTCTTGTAACTAAAAAAATATGACAATTAGTCTATAGAACAACTTTTCAAGGGAGGAGGGAATTCTACCCTTGTTATGTTGCATGATAAAATACAAAGTCACTGTATGAGTCAAAGGATGAAAGGGGTGTGAAATAATATAACAAAAGTAGCAAAGGACAAATTAAGAAGAAAATGAAAAAGTGAACTAGTAATTAAACAACATAATAGAGAAAATATGCATAATCACTTTCTGATGGGTGAATGTCAGACAATTTTTATTTATTATTATTATTATTATTACTATTATTATTGTTGTTGTTGTTGTTGTTGTTTTTGATAGTTACTAGGTATGCAGTTCAGACTTACCTTCAATTCATAGCAATGTTTTTGTCATGGCCAGTTGAATTCAGGAGCTACAAGCACATGCCTTCATATCCAGCATGAAGCTCTAAAATAAAGTTATAATTTTCACTATAATTATTTAAAACTTTTTCTGAATAGGACAAAAGTAAATCTAGGTTCTGTGTCCATTTACATAAAATAAACCCAATTGCTTAAGTAGTTACAATAAAATACTATATTAATATTTAAAGAAAATGATTTTGAGACATTCTAGATTTGCTTAAAATTTGGAAAAATTGTAGAACTCCAGCAGAATCCAAATGCAGTTGGATTATTAGCAGGAAATCCTGTAAATATGCCAAATTTGCTATAGATGGTGAGTGACTACTGATACTGTTTCTGCTTGCAGACTATTAAATTTCCTTTTTTTTCTTTTTCTTTTTTTTTTTTTTTTTTTT
>NW_022196896.1:121344808-121352689 GCF_008632895.1 Mastomys coucha
TTTTTTTGTAACTTGATCGAAATTCCCTGAGTCATTACTCTCCCCCCTTCACTTACTAGAATATCCATGACAGATTACAATTAGTAGTCAGGCTTCAGCAGAGCCTGTTAGTTATGATAAAGAATAAGAAACTCAAAGTAATAGTAATTGATGCTATAAAGGATTTATTAGCAGATTTGCTTAGGAGATGTTAAATCACACAAAGTAGAATTTACAATGGGAGTACTGCCTCATCATACCCCAAAGATAAGTAGGATTGTTAGCTAAGACTGTCAGAGGTTAGCACCATCATAATGCTTGCATATAAAAGTTTGTTCACCAAGACTGGACAGACATTAGTCCCCTCCCCCAAAAACATGTCTCTAACATGCAGCTCAGGGGTTAGTATAGGGTCACATAATCATAAGTCTTAGTCTGCCATTAAGTATTTTGTGCTCTGACCAGAAAAGACATAATTCTGCCTTGTGGACAAGAGGATACTGGAAAACAACTATTCAGAAAAGAACAACACTGGTATAGTAATAATAATTCTTTAATTATTGTAATATCTTTGCAAATAGATCCTTAATTGCCTGAGTTGCCAGCCTTGAATGTGTTTCTGTTTAAATGGTTCAAAGTATATGATGGGTCTAGGACCTGAAAGAGACTGAAGGATGACCCCATGAAATGAATAAGCCTAAAGTGTATTTAAGTTAGGAAAATCTGTTCAAAAATCTGTTATTTGGGTTTTAGTCACAGTTAGCCAGTCACTTTTTTGAGGAACACTTCCTCTATCTCTAAATGTACATAAGGAAGACCATTTCTGTGACAGTGACAATTTCTTATTTCCTAATTTTGGACAATGTGGACAGCTTCAAAGCATATTTTGTATGTGTTTTGTAGACTCTCCCTGAATGTCATCTTTTCAAGGTCTTCCTATCTTTTAAACTATAATTGGGGGCACTGGGGAAAAAAGACCTCAGGGAACAAAAAGGCCACTCTCACCATTTTAGATCAAGGGGTGACATTTCAATGTGCTACATATTAACATTACTTGTTCTCTGATGGACAGATATTTGTTTTACTTATTGATCTCTTCTCCTTTACTTTTTGGAGGCAAACCTCTGCCTGATCTTTCCCCACATTAGACATCTGATGCTAAGTTCTTCTATTCCATCAAAATACTATCTTGAGAAACAGAAACATTTCATCAGAGCCTCTCAAGTGCAAAACATGTTCTCCCCTCCCAACGTAAAATATGTTTATACAAAGGCCCCTTGCTTTTATTTTTTCAGAAGTATAGAGATTTAAGTGACCAATCCTTTATTTCTTCTCTTTATTCCTTTTCTTCCATTCTTTTAAGACTAGTCAAACCAAAAAGACTGTGAAGAAAGAAAACAGGCAATGTGGAGAAACAAAACAAATCAACAGAAACAAAACAACTGAAACAAGTGGAAACTTCTAGCCTCTATGGAAAGTTAGTTATGTCAAATGATGTTTTACTGCAGCACACAGGTGAAAGGATGTTTTGCTAAAGCAAACACATGAAAAACTGTTTAGCTGAAGCAGACACAGGTAAAAGGATGCTTGGATATAGTAAACACATGAAAGGACTCTAGTTGAAGGAATATAATTATGATCCCACAGATAGTGGGAAACAAATACTGAGCTTTGGTTTAGTTTGTCCTCCTCACTATTCTTCTCTAGTGACATGCATGTATTGGTTTGGCTTATACAATTTTGTTGTGCTCAACTTGTGGTAATACTGCCATTGAGAGTAACTCATCCAAGAACTTATGAGGTTCCTGGGGCAGCTTGCCACTTCCCGAATGGTTTCTTCAGGATTGCACTACAGCTGCCTGGTGTCTGCTTGCTGAAAGGACTGGATCAGACTGTTGATGCTGGTTCCTGCCTATTATCTGCTTGCCTAGAGGACTGATCAGCTGCTGCTAAGTCATATTTGGTGTTTGCTATGGGACTGAACTGCTGCCAAAGATCAAGCTTGTTCCCAAAGAACTATTGCTGGACAGGTCCACTTCCCCCATATCCTAATAACTTTTCTTTTCCACTACTTCTGCTGGGTGGTGGGCTAGAGGAGAGGTTGAACCCTTATTAAAAGTAGGTTGCAGCCAGGCAGTGGTGGCGCATGCCTTTAATTCCAGCACTTGGGAGGGAAAGGCAGGTGGATCTCTTGAGTTCAAGGCCAGCCTGGTCTAAAGAGTGAGTTCCAGGACAAACAGGGCTACACAGAGAAATCCTGTCTCAAAAAACTAAAAAAGGAAAAAAAAAAAAGAAAGAAAAAAAAGTAGGTTGCAAAAAAATTATGCCTACAAACAACATCAACCATCTCAAATCTAAGAGGTCCTGAGTGTGCTTGCTAAATGGGTTCATGTCTTGGTGTATACTTTCTGAAAAAAAAGATTGACTTGCTTTGCCACTTTTGCTTTATGCCAATGCACTTTTTGACATCATGAGAATTTTTTTTCCCCAACAATGGCAAGTGAATGAAGACCTGTGATTTTAAATACTTCTTTGGCATTTGATCACCATGATTCTTATTTTCTTATTATATTTGTATTTCCAAACTCAGTCTTTGAACAAGCCTTTTTTCCCAGAGTCCAGGTTTTCACATTTTTCTTAATGGTAACTACACGCACATATACATACACACACACACACACACACACACACACACACACACACATACACACACTCACACATGAAGTAATATTTAAGCGTTAAGCATGAATATTGTTTCTTAATTCTTCCAATTATGAGTAAAAGGAGATAGATATACTTGTTTTGTCATATGTACATACATACATACACCTATAATGAGGTGAGTCAACCTGCATTTACTTAAGCATGAGTCCATGCCACTTTTACAACTCTAATCACTTCCCACATGAATATTCTAAACTATTGCCTATTCACATCTTTTCCTTACATCACAAAGACAGTTTATTTTCTACCATGCATTTCATAATTGCTCAATTTCAATAAAAATTATGCTTGTTTCAAAATTATTGACTTGCTCTCACAGTCAAACTTCATAACTTACAGCATAATATTTATATATGATTTCTTTAGCTGTTAGGCCTTATAAAGCACACTCACTTCTAAGTTTATACAGGCTAGTAATTTCACATCCACTAATTATATTACCTTATGTGTGTTATTTTTAACCTGTGACTTCCCATCCTGATAAATTTTTCTTGTTATTCATGTACATATGCTAAATTTTTCCTTGCATTGTAAAATTCTATGTCTTGAAAATTACATAATGTTATGTATTGACTAATGTCTCAAAGTTCCACCACCTTAAATATTTTCACTTTATACAGTCAACCTTCATTTACCTCATAAGGCCTCACTATAATGGATACCTTTATCACCTCTGTTGTTTTTTATCCTGTACAGAATGTGATGTGATTAGAATTATAAAATATGTCATCTTTGAAAACTAGATTGCTTCATTTAGTGATATGCATATAGACTGCCTCAATTTTCGCATACATTTATACATGCCTGTATTTCATATCTAAATATTATTTCATTGTACTGATATGCTTGTTAACATACTAGTTAATTAAAGTTATTCGTGATTGTGAATAGAGCAGGCATGGGACTGTATGTCAGTAGAACTGAACATTCCTAACATATATGCAAAGGACTCTGAGTTTCAATCCAACCACATCCCATAATATGTAGCTACTATAAATAGTCACATGTAGGAATGTGTAAGAATATGAATTTTTGAATAAATGAGTTGTATTTACATTCTTATCCAGTAAATACAGAGTTCATGTACAGATTTATAATCTGCAAACACAAAAATATGATCTCTGAGGATCACAAACAACATGACAACATGACAAGATACGACACCTCTTCATGGCTTGTTCCATACACTTGACAAATCTGGGTAACATCAATAGAGATTAACACATCCTTTAAAGGAGTTATTCGATCTCAGGGTGGAGGCTGGGACACTACTTAAGAATGAACCACTTTTAAGTCAAGCACCTAAGAAAACACAGTAACTAAGAAAGCTTTCATTGAGCGACAGGAGGGAGAAAGAAGTACATGATCTGTCTTTTCCAAATGTGCACCTAACACCCATGCTTTACAAAGATATTTCCAGGAGCATGCTCAGCACAAGGACAAGGCCTTCAGAACATGATGTTTTTAAGACTAGTAAACATGTAGGGAGGTGACTTTTGTATCCTATGATAAAATCATTTTTGTTTTCTGCAAAAGTGCTAAAGTATATTCTGAAGTGACCGTGTTTCACATCATTTATAACAGAAGAGAATAAAAAGTTCTCACAAGTTATATTTGGGCAGATATTCACATAGTCTGTCATACACCATCCCATGGTACCAATTTAGTAATAAATTCCTGAATGAGTGCCTAGGAAGTAATGCTGAATGACAAATTAAATTCTAAAAATTCCTTATTGTATTATTCCATTTAGAACACATTCTTGAAAATAAAATATATGAGAACAAATGACAAGATTCCTGGTTTCTGTGTGTCCAGGAAGAGTTGGGGATTTATATGTGTGTATGTGTGTGTGTGTGTGTGTGTATAACATTTATATATATATATATATATATATATATATATATATATATATATATATATATACATATATATATATATATATATATATACACACACACACATATATAAATGTTATATTGTGAGGAACCGCAGCTGCCACCTTATATATTTGGCACCTGGTCTCTGGCCAGAGCAGAGAGCATTGTGATAATCAAGCCTTTATTTGGAAAAGCTGAGTGCCTCCAGTTTGTGATACAAGCTGGCATGATTTCCCGCAGCCTATTATGCTTTGCCACATAGCCAATGCTGATTGGGACCAGGGAAAGTATTTAACCCTTGTGGGCTGGGGGCTAAAAAGAGAAATAGAGAAGAAGAGAAGAGAGAAGAAAGAGAAAGAGAAAGAAAAAGTACAAGGTTCCCGAATAAACTGCTTGGAGAAGAGCTCGTGGTTGCCTCCTTATTTTTGCTGGTTGGTAAGGCAGCGACAAATGGTGGCCCGTATGGGGACATCTTCTATGGCTCAGAACTCCTTGAAGTCAGGGCAGTCGACTGGTAAGTTCCCAGGTAAGGTGGGACGAAAAGGAAAGGGCCTCGGTAAAGAGGCAATAAGGTCTCCGAGTTGGAGCGATAAAGTTCCGTTAAGGGTGAATCAAAAGTGATAGTATGGGGAACTCGCAATCTTGCCCCATGTTTGTTACTCTTAAGGAGCTATTAAAAGCAAAAAAGATAGAATTGAAGAGAGAAACTCTAGAAAGATTTCTGCCACGGGTAGATATTGCTGCCCCTTGGTTCGCGGTGTCGGGTCACCTGACACTGTCCAGCTGGGATGAATTAGGGAGAGATCTGGAAATCACCTGGGAGGAAGGAATCATAAAAGGTGGAGTGCGACCAATCTGGAAACTGATTAGGAGCTGCCTGGAGGATAAAGTGTGTTCTAAAGCAGTAGAGAAGGGACAGGAACCATTAGAACAGCTGAAGGAAGAGAGGTCAGCAAAGTCTGAGAAAGATCAGACTGATGAAGGTGGCTCGGATTCTGAAGGGGAACTTGAGAAGTTAGTACAGAAAATAGAGAAGTCCACCATTAGGGTGGAGCCCATAGCCCCAGAGCCGCCTGTATCCTTACCGCCCCCCCATAACACTGCCACTTACGGCACTTCCTTTTGTCCAGAAGTTTGGCGGGAAGCTAGGGGTCAGCTTTGCTTCCCTGTGTTTCAAGATGCCCAAGGGCAAAGGTTTCATGAACCATTGTATGGAGAGTGGTAGAGCTGGAGAGGCATTTGCCATGACAAGATGGCGCCTACTTCCGCTGTCGACTCCTGGTAAACAACTGTTTGCACATGTGCATAGAGAACTGTTTGCGCATTTGCGTAGAGTGAAAGACGCCATGTCACAGCTCATTCTGGGGCGTCACGTAGGGTAATGAGCAAACAGCCAATCAAGGGCGGACACGCCGCGCTGTGGGCGGACACACTGCGCTGTGGGTGGACACGCCGCTGTGGTGTATATAAGCAGTGCCGATTATTGGCTCGGTCCTTTTTTTCCTCTGGATGATGCAATAAATGCTTGCTGCAGAAGGATCCTAGTGTCCACGTGTTTTCTTGCTGGCGAGACGACTGAGGGGGCAACAACTGGTACCGAAGCCCGGGAAGCCGGGGGAGCCTTACAACCGCTGGTGCCAAGGAGACCCTCCATTCACGGAGAGGATTCAGAACTGCAGCGTTAGAGAGCACGGCCGAAGCCACGGTAATCTTACTAGTGGCACTTGTTATGATGTCCATTTGGCATTTGATACATTCTTGCCTGGAGGATGAGAAATGCCACGCCTCTGTAGCATCAGGACAGAGGGCACTTGAGGAGTTACAAGATAGCATGTCAGAAACAGAGTGTAATGGGACAGTGGGGGCTAGCCAAGATAAAAGGGAGAGAAAAAAGGGAAAAAAGGGTATACCCAAGAACACAGACCCTTCCTTCCTTCGACCTGCGGAAGCGAGAGATAATGGAAAGGACGCCCTGGGAGAGAAAACTAGAGAAAGGGATGGAGCTTCAAGACAGAAGCCCCTCTACCCAGTTAAGAAATTGGAGGCCCTCGAGCTTGATAGCTCTGAGGATTTGAGCCCCTCCAAGGAGGAGGACTTGGAGGGAGAAGCTGCTCGCTATAAGGAAGAGAGGTATCATCTGGATGAGCATTTGCCGCCTCTCCAGAATCGAAAGCGAAAGGGAGCGAGAGATCAGAGCCGCAGAACGCTTTATGCTGTCCCACCTGCTCTTCCGGGTGTACCCCCACTGTGCACTGATGGACGCTGTTCGGATTCCTTTTTGTCTGGAGGAGACAAGAGTACTCTTGCGTGCCTTTCCAGTGTTTGAGGATGCTGGTGGTGGCCGTGTCTGTGCTCCAGTGGAGTGCACCCCTATCAGGGAGCTTGCTGAGTCAGTCGGCAAGTGTGGGCCTGGTGCCAATTTTACCATTGTGCAACTTGAAAGACTTGCAGATTACACTGGGGAACTACAGGTTCTCTGTTCTTGCCCACAGGGCGTCTTCTCCATCTCCCCGGGGGATAGGATTGCTAAGTTAATAGTCCTCCCCAGCTTACATGATTGTTTCCCCTCTACGGGACTGCCACGGGGCACCGATGGGCTTGGCTCATCTGGGACAGACTTTGCTCATCTGGTGGTTGACCTTAAGACCCGGCCCACATTACAGTTGTCTATAGAGAGAAAGAATTTTACCCGTATACTAGACACAGGAGCTGACAAAAGCATTTCTTCCAATTGGTGGCCTAAGGCATGGCCTGTAACCCAATCTTCCCACCCTTTGCAGGGATTGGGATATGAGGCCAGCCCTGCAGTCAGCTCATGCACCCTGGCGTGGTGTGCGCCAGAGGGCCAGACAGGAAACTTTGCACCTTATGTGCTTCCTCTTCCTGTTAACCTATGGGGGAGAGATGTCTTACAAGACTTGGGACTTACATTGACCAATGAGTATTCTCAACAAGCTAAGGACATTAAGAAAAGGATGGGATATAGAGAAGGAAAGGGTCTTAGCAGGAGAGAGCAAGGAAGATTGAGCCCAATCTCACAAGAGGGCAATCCAGGAAGACAGGGCCTGGGTTTTCCCTAGCGGCCATTGAGGGCTTGATGCCCATACCCTGGCTTACGGAGGAGGCCGTGTGGGTTCCTCAATGGCCCCTATCCTCTGAAAAGCTGGAAGCTGCCACAAGGCTGATTGAGGAGCAGCTGCAGCTAGGTCATTTAGAACAATCCACCTCGTCCTGGAACACACCCATTTTTGTTATAAAAAAGAAATTGGGGAAGTGGAGACTTCTCCATGATCTAAGA
>NW_022196896.1:121353956-121357780 GCF_008632895.1 Mastomys coucha
GATGGCGCCTACTTCCGCTGTCGACTCCTGGTAAACAACTGTTTGCGCATGTGCATAGAGAACTGTTTCTGCATGTGCGTAGAGTGAAAGACGCCAAGTCATGGCCCATCCCGGGACATCACGTGGGGTGATGAGCAAACAGCCAATCATGGGCGGACACGCCGCGCTGTGGTGTAAATAAGCAGTGCCAATTATTGGCTCGGTCCTTTTTTTCCTCTGGATGATGCAATAAATGCTTGCTGCAGAAGGATCCTAGTGTCCGCGTGTCTTCTTGCTGGCGAGACGACTGCGCGGGCAACACCATTGGATTTTAAAGTCATAAAGAACTTGGCTGAGTCAGTCTGCACTTATGGTATAACTGCTGTATTTACTGTTTCCCAGTTAGAGGCTCTTCACAGATATTGCATGACTCCTTCTGATTGGATGAGCACCGTGAGAGCCTGTCTCTCATCAGGTCAATATTTAGACTGGAAAGCCTATTTAATAGAATATGCCAATGAACAGGCTACTATTAATCAAGCAGCTGGTAATCCTGCCTGGGATTTCGATATGCTTTTGGGACAGGGCAGGTTTACGCAGCAGCAAACTGGATATCTGCTGCAGGTGTATGAGCAAGTTAATATGCTTACTACAAGAGCATTGAAATCATTGCTTAACAAGGGAGAAGTTGCAGGAAATTTGACTAAAATTATTCAGGGACCCATGGAGCCCTTTTCAGATTTTGTAGCTAGAATGGTAGAAGCAGCTGGAAGGATTTTCGGAGATCTGGATACAGCCATGCCGCTGATTAAGCAATTAGTTTATGAGTAATGTGCCAAGGAATATAAGGCTGCCATAACACCCTACAAACATAAAGGACTTGAAGCGTGGATGAAAGTATGTAGGGAACTGGGTGGTCCATTAACTAATGCAGGCCTTGCTGCTGCAGTTATGCAGATAACGCAAGGTAACAAGTGGAACTCAGGTATATGCTTTCGGTGTGGACGACCGGGACACCTTAAAAGGCAATGTCCCAATAGAGGAAAAACAGCAGAAACAGGAGCTATGCAGGACCGTCCAAAACAACCTGGATTGTGTTCAAGATGTAAAAAGGGAAATCATTGGCCCAATGAATGCAGATCAATGAAAGATATTAATAGACAGCCACTTACTACAGGCTATGGTGGAGTCAGGTTAAAAAACGGGCAGCGGGGACTTCGCCCACAGGGCCCACAAATATATAGGGCGATGGAGAACAAGCCAGAGGGGAATTGGCCAACCCTGCGGCATCCCAACCAGTGCAGAGAGCCACTAAGGGGAGCTCAGGATTGGACCTCTGCTCTGTCACCAGACTTGTATTAACCCCTCAGATGGGCGTTCAGTTAATAGAAACAGATTTCCAAGGTCCACTCTCCAAGGGAACAGTGGGGTTTTTAATTGGCCATTCATCATCGCCATTAAAGGGGTTAGTTATTCCTCCTGGTGTCATAGATTCTGATTATACTGGGGTTGTTAAGATTATGATTTCCTCCCCCTGAGGGATCGTTTCCATCTCCCCAAGAGATAGATTAGCTCAGGTTCTTATTCTTCTCAGTTGTCACGAAATGTTTCCATCACAAAATAAAGAATGAGGAAAAGGAGGGTTTGGTTCTACGGGATCAGATGGAGCCTTTGTAAGCCTACAACTGGACCAACGTCCTCTTTTGGAGATAAGAGTGGATGGAAAAAAAATCTTAGGACTTCTTGATACTGGTGCCAATAGAAGTATTATAGCAAAGAAGGATTGGCCCAAGGGATGGCCTCTTCAAGAGTCCTCTCAAACTCTCCAAGGATTAGGTTATGCAAAAACCCCCACCATGAGTGCAAGAGAATTGCCCTGGGAAGATGCAGAGGGACATTCAGGGAAAATCCAGCCATTTGTACTTGAACTTCCAGTATCATTATGGGGATGAAAGCTATTATTAGAAATGGGATTTACATTAACTAATGAAGGAAATGTTACTGAGACTTCTCGTGGTGTTATGCAGGCCATGGGATATCATTCTTCCTTTGGTCTAGGGAAGTATTTGCAAGGCCGAAAGTTCCTCTACTGAGGAAGGTATACCCATCACTTGGAAGACAGAGGAACAAGTGTGGGTTCCTCAGTGGCCTTTATCCTCTGAGAAATTGATGGCTGCAGCTCACCTTGTACAAGAACAGCTTGAATTAGGGCATATCAAACCCTTGGTTTCACCATGGAATACCCCTATTTTTGTAATAAAGAAAAAAAAATCAGGAAAATGGCAACTGCTACATGATTTAAGAGCTATTGATAGACAAATGGAGATCATGGGGCCCAGTTCAAAGAGGATTGCCATTATTATCAACCCTGCCAAGGAAATGGCCTATAATTGTAATTGATATTAAGGATTGTTTCTTTTCTATTCCTTTATGTGCTAAAGATAGTGTTAAATTTGCGTTTACTTTACCCTCTGTTAATCATGAAGAGCCTGATAAAAGATTTCAATGGGTTGTTTTACCCCAAGATATGGCCAATAGTCCCACCATGTGTAAATTATATGTAGCCTATGCCCTTAAACCAATTAGAGAAAAGTATCCTGATGTTAGATGCATTTATTATATGGACAATATTTTGGTATCAGCAAATTGTGATTCCAGGTTGAAAGCAGCTTACACAGAATTAGTGAAGGGGTTAGAACAGGCAAATTTATTTATAGCTCCTGAGAAGGTTCAAAGGAAAAGGTAATAGCTTATTTAGGGACAAAAATATTTTCTCAAAAAATTGTTCCACAGAAAATTTCCTTAAGAATTGATAAACTTTCCACACTTAATGATTTTCAAAAGTTAATGGGAGATATTCAATGGATAAGACCATATTTGAGAATCCCCAATGTGCAATTAAGGCCTTTATATGACATTATGCTTGGAAATCCTGATTTGAATTCTCCTCGACAATTAACTGATGAGGCACGAGAAACTTTGAAGAGGGTGGAGGAGGAATTGAAGCATGCCTTTTTGGCACAGTACTCCCTGGATGAAAAGATCTCGTTATGCATTTTGGCAACTGAGAGTCAACCTACAGGGGTTCTGTGGCAAGGTGCTCCTCTGTTGTGGATCCATCCCAAAAGTGCTATTAGTGGGACTGTAGAACATTATACCTCTGCAGTAGCCTTATTAGCCTTGTCAGGTATTCAACAATGTCGTCAGTATTTTGGGTGTGAGCCATATAAAATTATCACTCACTATAATGCCAAACAGATAGAGGTGTTAGTTGCTACAATTAATGATTGAACAATTTTGGAATGTTCATATTCAGGAAACTTTGATAGTCATTTTCCTAAGGATCCCTTGCTGTGCTTTCTAAAGGAGCATCCAATTGTTTTTCCTAAAATTACCCAGAAAAGTCCCATTGCAGGAGCTGTAACTATTTTTACAGATGGAACCAAAAATGGATGTGGAGCTTATGTCATATAGGGAAAGGATCCTATAATTAGGCAATTTACACCAGGATCTCCTCAAATTATTGAGTTGAAAATTGTAATTGAGGTTTTTAGAGAAATGAAGGAGAGCTTTAATTTATTATCTGATTCACAATATGTGGTTAATTTATTGAAAGGTTTAGAGTTGGTAGGAAAAATAAAAGTTAATAGCCCAGTAAGTCATTTATTAGGACAATTGCAGGATTTGATTAAAGAAAGAAAATTTCCCTTTTTTGTGCAGTATATTCGGGCACATTCTGGATTACCTGGATCTATTTATGAATGAAATGATGTAGCTGATAAAGCAACCAGAGCTGTGTTTATTTTTATGGCTACTAATATCCAAAGAGCTAAAGATTTTCATGA
>NW_022196896.1:121357934-121369440 GCF_008632895.1 Mastomys coucha
TTTGGAAAACTAAAATATGTGCATGTTTCTGTAGACACTTGCTCTGGAATCATCTTTGCTTCCCCTATTACAGGAGAAAAGGCCAGACATGTTAAAACCCATTGATTTGAGGCTTGGGGTGCATGGGGAACACCTAAGCAGTTAAAGACAGATAATGGCCCAGCATACACTGCATCTTCTTTTGTGTCCTTTTGTAAACAAATGCGTATTGATTTAATCCATGGATTACCCTACAATCCACAGGGGCAAGGAATAGTGGAAAGAGCTCATAGGACCTTAAAAGAATGCTTATTAAAACAAAAAGGGGGAATAGGCTATGGTCTTACCCTGGGAGAAAAGTTATCAATTGCTCTTCTTACTCTTAATTTTTTTCAATTGGATATCTGCCTTTTCCACTTCTAAAGGTTTTGTGCAATGGAAGGATATTTTGAAAGGTTCATGGCATGGCCCGGATCCAATAATAACGTGGGTGAGAGGATCTGTTTGTGTGTTTCCACAGGACCACTGAGATCACATTTGGAGGCTTAGGAGGAAAAGTGCCCCACCTCAAGATGCACCTGCTGAATGCTGAATGGGGTGAATGGGAGTTGCATGGATATTTCTCCCATGGCCATGATTCCTGTTGGAGCAGTAAGAAATGCCTTGTTTAAAAAATTATGTCCTTGCTCCGAACCTTGTATAGTTAGTAATGCTAGTCTTAGTAAAGTAAACAGGAGTAAGCTAGATTGTAGCCCTCAGAATAGATTCCCCCTTGCTGTGGTTGCCAGGATGCCCAGGTACATTTGCGGCAGTTGGAGCCACAACTTCTACTATACCCAATCCAGTATTAATGCCCACTTAAAGGGAGACATTATGGTACTTAATCAAAGGGTGGATCTGGTTCAAGAACAAGTGGATACCCTGTGGCAGATAGCACAGTTAGGAACCTTTGTTCAGTAGCAAAATAACACTCAGGCTGCTAACTTGTCTAGACAATTGTCAATGTATCTTACAGGGAATTCGTCTAGAGAAACAGATCATCTGTTGCAGGATCTTCGCATAGCCATAGTCCACGTGTATTCCACCAGAGTTGACCTGTCCCTCGCTAGTGGACTGAATCATCTGAAAGAGTGGGCGGGTATTAGAACAGTGGGTGCTTTACTGGTCCTTGTCAGTATATTGGCATTGTGGTACATCTGCAGTATGCGGGTCTGGCTGCAATGACAGGCTGCTTTGGTAGTGCAAGCATTTGCAGCCCTGGAGGTGAGGCAATCTCCACAGGCTTAGGTTAACTATTCTGAATGTTCTTCTTCACGCTCAGGATGCAAGGCTAAGCACTGTACTAGAGATCAGCTTCTAGTGGTCTCTTGGAGAGCATGTCTGATTGCATGTGGGTTGATGCCCCAGGTCCCACCTCCAGGAAAAAGGCATAGGACAGGCATGGCACCAACTTGGCTGTTACAGGTTAGGGCTTTGGCAAATAAATCACCTAAGACAGAGTCATGTACCGAGTGGCTAAATAAGCCCGGTTTATAGTACAAACTAGCTGTACGTGTTCTCAAAGATGGGTTTGATATTTTGCCAAGTGATATTACCATCAGGTTGTAATGCCATTGCAATGTCCTTCTCATGGTTACTGGAGATCAGACCTCTACTCTTGCCTGTTGCATTTAAAACAAAAAGGGGGAATTGTGGGGAGCCGCAGCTGCCATCCTATATATTTGGCACCTGGTCTCTGGCCAGAGCAGTGAGCATTGTGATAAACAAGCCTTTACTTGGAAAAGCTGAGTGCCTCCAGTTTGTGATGCAAGCTGGCATGATTTCCTGCAGCTTATTATGCTTTGCCACGTAGCCAATGCTGATTGTGACCAGGGAAAGTATTTAACCTGCAAGGGCTGGGGGCTAAAAAGAGATACAGAGAAGAAGAGAAGAGAGAAGAAAGAGAAAGAGAAAGAAAAAGTACAAGGTTCCTGAATAAACTGCTTGGAGAAGAGCTCGTGGTTGCCTCCTTATTTCCGCTGGTTGGTAAGGCGGTGACATTATATATGTTATATATTATTTATTATATATTATTATTTATTGTATATATTATTATTGTATATAGTACATATATTTTATGTCTATGTTTTTCTTGAAAGGAAAACTTGAATACGTATTACTAATACCAATGTTGTATCAGTGTGTCTGCATCGTATCTTTGTAATTTATAAGATGTGAACAGGATAATAATGTAAAGAGGTATTAGTTATCTTTATAATTTCTTACACTTTCATATGACCCTATATCTCACAATAATTTAACCATAGGATAAGAGTGGCTTTAAAGTGCCTGAAATGATAGAATATGAAGGAGGATAGAGCGTGAGAGTTCGGTGAATTCTAGGCTTTGAGAAAGCATGAGTGTGGACATTTTGCCTCTACAGCTCTGTTTATATCCAAGCTTGACTATCTGCTTCACCTATGAAATTAAACAGAATCTGGTTCTTTGCAGTTCTGTTTACCAGGCTCAGCCTGAGTTCAAAGAGACCAAATCACTTGTCCTAAGCCAAAGAATTGCAACAGAGTGAACTATGTAAACTGCAGTCCTGAGTTTAAGAAGAGAACACAATGTCAACTTTTCTCATTTCAGAGTTGGTGTGGTAATCCAGGGCAATTCTGGAAGTAATTCTAGATGACTTGGCCTTTGTGATCCACAGCACAAAGACTGTGAGGAGATTAAAGACTATTCCTCTTCTATAATTGTTTCCTTACATAACGAGGAAACTGTTTTCCTTATAGAGCAATCACCATATCCGTGATGTGTTTGTGCATTTTCCTACCATAACAAACACAATATACTGTTAACTATCTGTTTCCAAGGATCTGAAAAAGCAGGATGGACAACATACAGTGCAAGGGAATGACAGTCAATTTCAAAAACAAAATTAAAAGTACAATAAAGTCAAAACTAAAATATGAGCTTATTTAGGACTGTCATTTATAGAGAGAGTAGTATCCCTTGCCAGGCACATGTAATTAGAATTTAGTCATTTATTTGATGTTGTAACTAGTTCTCTTAATTAACTCTCAAGTGTTTTTTTGAGAAACTGCAGGTGAGAATGTCCTCAGTGGAAATAAGGAACAACGAATGGGACATTTATCTGAATGTACAATGTTCTGTTCATATAATTCCTAGAAATACATAATAGAAAACTATGCAAATAATTTTTCTGATTAACATAAAACTGTATAATTTCACATTTTTAGTGTGCTGTCAGAATGTATACATGAAGAACTAACTGTTACAATAGCCTAAGTTCATTTTAATTTGGGGAAAATTACTCCCCGTACATACCCACATGTGTATATATAAACACGTAACATTTTTCTTTCCTTTTCTTTTTTCTTTCCTTTTCCTTTATTCCTTTTGGCTTCTAGAAAAATCAAACCAAATGTGAAAGATAATTATTAACTAATTCTAGCAGATAAAACTCAGAACTTAAAGGTAATGTAGAACTTTGAATTTCAGGTCTCCTAGTAACTCAGATTCGGTCTGTTTCAGTCAATTGGGCCATTATAACAGAACAATGAATATAACATCATTCATTCATGACAAAAATTCATCTCTACTAGTACTTGAGGATGCTGAGTGGATTCTTGGTATGCCATCATGTACAAGAAGATAACTATTGCCTTCTCAAGGCAGAAGGGATACAAAGAATCCACGCCCACATTTAAGACTTCTGATAGCATTCCTCAACCTGTTGCTAAGTTTGAAACACTAAGAACTTAATTATCTCTGTGGAGTGATACAGTTATTTCCCTTTTATTTATTAAGACTCTCTTCAGGTGGGATTTAACATATGAATACTAGAGATAAGAATGGTCTAATGGTAGAAGTTACCAGAAACATCATTCTAATTTTAGATGACTAAGAACCCTGAATTACAAAAGAGTTGTGTCCTTCTAGAATGAGACACATCCTTAATAAAAGATAGACTCCCAAGGCCAGCCTGGTCTACAGAGTGAGTTCCAGGACAGCCAGCGCTATACAGAGAAACCTTGTCTTGAAAAATAAACAAAAAAAATGTTTAAAAGATAGACTCGTATGTTACAAGTTATATAAAATTGTAAATAATATTGTAGTCAATTTCAATTAAATTTAATTTCTCTTTCTAAGAAGTAAAACTTTGCTTCATAACAACACCCTCTAGTCAGTTCCTTAAATCACAAGCATTTTGAATCATACAGAAGGCAGTGTTTATGAATATAAATGAATTCTTAACTTAGACAGTTTTAAACTGATTTTTATCTAATCATGATGATATATATCCATAGTCTCAAAACTGAGGCATCAGAAGCAGGTGGTTATCTGAGTTTAAGTCTAGCCTGATCTACATAGCAAGTTCCATACAAGTCAGGGAACAAACAGTAGCAAAAAAAAAGAAAAAAAAAGTAATTTTGTTTAGTCAAAGAATTAGGAATGTGTTTAGTTAAATATATAACTTTGGTTAAATTGTTTCTTTGATAGGGACATTTCCCCCACAATAATGAACAGTATGTTGACCTAAATAACAAATGTCATATGATAGTCAATACATTTGGACATTCGCATTGATAATTGGTATTTTTTGTAGCTTCATCATGTAATATATACATTTTTATAACAATTTATACAACCAGATTCACTCAAGTTTTCTTTATTCATTCAAATGTGTCTGGAGCAAGGGCCAAGTGGCACTTCCCACTGGGAAGGATGGCGACAGAGCTCCTTCACTCAGGTGTTCATACACTGGATTCCACCACGAGAAATACCTCAGGACTGGTTAAGAGAGGACTCGACACATTAGGTTTTGAATGCTTTATGTCAGTTTCCAATACAACTACACACAGCATACAGTATGTTATCAAAGCTAAAAGGATAAAGGCTATGACGATATAATAGCTAAACATTTCTCTTTACCACATATTAGAATATATATGGCTTCACTCTACTGCCTATTAGGGGATATACGACCTGACAATGTCTCTGGAAGCAGGCTCAGCTATCTCTGAGGCAGGGTGTGGTGTTCTTGGACAAACTGAAAGTAGTTGGTATCCAGCAGGTCCAGCTATCTCTTGGCCAGAGGGTTATACTTGACCATGAAGGAAATGCTTCTCAAGGAACCCAAAAGCAACTGGCGGTGAGCAGGTCCAGCTATCTCTCAGCTGGAGGGTTATACTTGACCATGAAGAAAGGTTTGGCTGTAGATAATGTTTGACCACGAAGATTACTTGCCCACGAAATCTCGGGTGGTCTCGGATGGTCTCTGGTCATTGTGGCAGAGTCTTGGAGGCTCAGGACGGTCACATTAAGAGGCCATGGCTACCAAGAGCGGGGGATGCCAGCTTGTCTCCTAGCTGCCTCTTTAAACTATTTTTGACGTCATGCTGGAGCAGAGTTCAGATAAGCACTCGCGCCTGGTTATCTTCTCAAGTTGTTTACTTCTCTGATGGAAAATTTTCTGCACAAGTAAATACTTCTAATATCTCTCATTTTGGCAAAACATCTTTCATATATTATTCTAGATAACTAATACATCAAAACAACTCACTGCAAATAACTTATTTCAAAACAACTTCCAAACATTTCCTATTACAAGGTGGAGCAAGTCTAGCTACAGGCCTGCTCCTTACAAAATGTCAATAATATCCTCAATTGTCAAACTGTTCCTTTTTATTGTTATTTTATTTATTTACATTTCAGATGTTGCCCCCCCTTCCCAGTTTCCTCTCTGTAAATCCCCCATCCCATCCCTTTTCCCCTTCTCCACTATTAGAGTGCTCCTCAGTCATCAACCCATTTCTGCCTCATTGCTACAGCATCCCCTTATGCTGGGGTATCAAGCCTCCACAGGACCAAGGGCCTCCCTTTCCATTGATGCTAGATAAGTCAATACTCTGCTACCTATTTAGCTGGAGCCATGGGTCCCTTCATGTATATTCTTTGGTTGGCAGTTTAGCCTCTGGGAGCTCTCGGGGTCCAGTTAGTTGATATTGTTGTCCTTGCTATGGGGTTCTAATCCCCCTTAGCTCCTTCAGTCCTTTCCCTAACTCTTCCATTGAGTTCCTCATGCTCAGTATGATGGTTGGCTGTGAGTATCTGCATCTGTATTGGTCAGGTGCTGACAGAGCCTCTCAGGGGACAGCTATACCAAGATCCTGTCAGCAAGCATTTTTTTGGCATCAGGAATAGTTTCTGGATTTTATGTCTGCAGATGGGATGAATCCTTAGGTGGGGCAGTCTCTGGATGGCCTTTCCTTCAGTCTCTGCTCCAATATTTGTCCCTGCATTCCCTTTAGATAGGAACAATTCTGGGTTAAAATTTTTCAGATGGGTGGATGGCCCCATCCTTCAACTGGGGGACATGTCTACCTACTGGATATAGTCTCTAAAGGTTGTTTCTCCCCTTTTTTGGATATTCAGGCTAATGTCATTGCTGTTGGGTCCTGGTAACCTCTCGCTTCCCTGGCATCCGAGACTTTCTAGTGGCTACCCCCAGTTCTCCACCCCCACTGCCACAAAATTCTGTTCAATTTCCTGACCCTTTGTACTTCTTTCCTGTCTCTTCCCATAGCAAACTGTTCTTTTAGCTCTATAACTATCACTGGATTTTCTGGAAGTATGAGTGACCTTGAAAGTTAAAAAAACATAACAAAACAAAACAAAACAGAACAGAACTTGCCTTTCCTTACCCCGGGGACATCCATCAGCTCTGCAGGATAGTGCCTGTGCCGTGGCTTCCCATTGCCCACTGTGACAGACTGCATCATTTTTCATCTTAAGGCTAGAGTCAGCATTTAAACCCGGGCTCAGCATTTAATTGTCTACTGACCTTGGGTGATAAAATTAGTAATAGTTCTATTGAGTTTTGTTTTTTTGTTTTGTTTTGTTTTATTTGTTTGCTTGTTTGTTTTTTGGTAAAGAACCAATTAGTAAAGGGTCTTCTCAGGCTAAGAATGTGGCTCAGTGGTTGTATTTGGTTTCAAACACGGGAAAAACTAAGAGGGAGTGAGCAGAATAGTGCTTGTAATCTCGTAAGTACTTAACAAATGTGACCAAGTCAATGAATGATTATGGCCTTCCTCATGACTATGGTTTTGATTTTGACCTCAACTTTGCATATAGTTACATATTGTGTTTCCTGGTAAGGGAAATCTGTTATTTTCACAGATATTGATAGAGGCCAGAATTATTAGTATAACTGCTATATGTTGTTAGGAGAAAAGCTTTAATGCTGTTGATGAAATAGTGAACAAAATTCAAGGGTAAGGAAACAAGTGAAGAACAGAGTATATGGGAAGACAGGGCTACTGGGTATAGACCTGCTCCCTGTTCTCTTCAATGTCCTCCTTTAAGAAGCTCTGAACTCTTTATAAATTGTGAATTAATTTGCATCTCATGGATTATGTCTCATTTTCATTTTATAGTCATCATATGAGCACAGTTCCACATCATCCATATTTCTGCTGCCCAAATAGTAATTATATCTCAGCTTTAGACCTAGATGCTGTAGAAACTGAACAAGCCCTGAAATGTTATTAATATTTATCTGGGATTGGTGTGATGTGAAATTTTTATTCATGACTAGAAAGCTTCTGATGATACTTCCAGTATAAATTAGCATGACCTTTAAATAAAAATGATAAGTCATAATCTCATTGCAGTGATTAGGGATTGGACTACTGACCCCAATCTTTGCATGATCCTCTTGAGCTGAAACTTATATCTTTGGAGGAAACTTGCATATTCTAACCCTGCTGCTTCAAATTCCTGGGATCATAGAAATAAATATGTTCAGGGTGTTCTAAGTTGCAGAGAACAGCAGATTTCACTCTTATATTAGTAAGATGTGTGTATGTGTGTGTGTGTGTGTGTGTGTGTGTATGTGTGTGTGTGTATGAGAGAGAGAGAGAGAGAGAGAGAGAGAGAGAGAGAGAGAGAGAGAGAGAGAGAGAGAGAATAGACTAAGTTCAGGCTAAAAATACTAAGGAATGTATGTTTAAAATAGATATTAATCAGGCATGGAAAAATTACTACTAGAGTAAGACTGTAAGAGACAAAACTATGAAATGTTATCATGAACTGAATCTATGAGTCTATCAAGGAACAAGAACTACCCCATTTCCACCTCACTCTTCACCTGTTCCACTATAGTCATTGTCACTAAACAAGACAAATCTAAGACTGAACATTGTTATATGGTTTAACCATAGGCTTAATTTAATAGCAAACATTTGCAACAAACTATGTGTTCAACTGAACCTACCTCCCAATACTTCCTATATTCACTAACTGTAACCACCAGTTTATTGCATGCTTCATTTTATACTCATTTTCCTACCTCAAAGTTCAAGCCATAAGGTGCTTACACGATCTGTCCAACTGAATTTCTAAAGTTCTTTGTGCTAGCCCATGGATGCTTTTACATTCTCTCCCACCTAACAGAGAAAGCAAATACAGCAAGAATGCTACATTAGATTGTGAGGATATCTAGACCTAAGGGGCTCTTGAAGGAACTGAACTACTAGGGAGTTATCTGTGTAAAACCGATCTTGCATCTTTCACCACACTTCATACAAATCTGAAGGGAATGAATACCGATACAAGGAAAACATACTGTCATGTAGTTTCTAAGCTGTTCTAAGCTTCCACTTCTATCTCCAGTAACTGGATTTGTAATTTTAGTCAAGAGCGATCCGAGACTCAGCTTTTGAAGAATGTATGATATGTGAAACATATCTCCTTGCACTGTCTCCTAACTGTACACAATTAAGACGTTTTATCTAGCTGGAATTTCACAACATTTGGTTTCCAAACAACATGCCAACTCAAAGAGCTACACAGGTGTGAAGTCAGTTCTTTCTAGAGTGATGACATTATGGCCCATCATAGAAGGCTATGATTTAATTTTAAAAATATGGGGAAATATTGAAAGAGAAGGAGTACTCGCTATGGAGTCTACTTAAAGAATTAGCTACTAAAAGTATGAGATCTGAGCAGGGGGAGGGGGAGGGGGAGGGAACAGGGGTTTGTTTTTTTATTTTATTTTATTTCATTTTTCCTTTTTTTTTTTGGAGGGGAACCTGGAAAGGAAATATTGTATGACATGTAAATAAAGAAAACATCTAATAAAAAATAAAATAGAAGTATGAAATCGTCTACGGCCATACCACCCTGAACGTGCCCGATCTCGTTTGATCTAAGCAGGGTCGGGCCTGGTTAGTACTTGGATGGGAGACCGCCTGGGAATACCGGGTGCTGTAGGCTTAAAAAAAAATGAGATCGATGAGATTCAGCACACATTGTCTTACAGTGTATGTATATGGGTATTCATATATACATATACACATGTATACTTATATAATATTCATAAAAATAATAACGATGATTTGAACTCCACTGTTACTAAAATGTAACTTATAATTGATAATGCATTATGGTTATAGCATATGTTATTACAGTCTTTTGATCTTGGAATTTATAATCCCTAAAAATTTCACTACTGTGTACCAGATTTAGTGTAATGTTTTATTTTATTTTAAAAGAAATGTTATAAGAAGATGGTATTTCAGGTTTTGGGGGAATATTAGGGAAACTAAAACATGTAAACACTAGTATCTTATTATTTATGGCTGTATAACATCTGCTTTTAAAACTATTTTTCTGTTCATTAAATTTAACCTCACTAAAACCCATAAGCTAGCTGAAAGTCATTCCAATTTTAGAGATAAAGAACATGATCAGGAAAGTCAACTTAATGAATTTTTTGTATAGTAAGTGGAAATTACATAGTTATTTTAGCAAGTCCAGCATTTTGAGACTAAAAGTAACATAGAAGACAAAAGATAATTTTTCATTCCTGACATTCAGCAAATTCTATATTGGTTATTATCTCATCAATTTAAATAACCATTAAACTGTTTTATTAAGGCATTGTTTGACCATAGAATAAAATTGGATAATACGTTAGAAACCCTGGGTTATACTAAAATGCTTGGAACCCATTAATACTACTGTCACAAAAGAAAAAAGGGGGGCCTGGAAAGGGGATGATATTTGAAATGAAGTAAAGAAAATATCCAATAAAAAAATCTAAGAAGGAAGACAGAAAAAATAACAATTTTTCATAACTGAGACCATGAAGCAATCTTCTGACCTCCTCCAAAAAATTATATACATGAGAATAAGAGGAATAAGTTTTTTCATAGGCAATGGTTTCAAAGAGCAATTACATTGTAATTCATGTATTACTGGATGATTATTATTAATTAATTGATTTTAGGGATAAGATCTCCCAAGGAATTTTTTTTATGAAATGTGTCAAAAAAGTTCTATTAAAATTAAATATATCATTGTCATTTATTATTGCTACTACTATTATTATTATTGGTTTGCATGTGTTGTCTGTGTGTGTATATGTGTACATGTTTGCATGTATGTGTGTTTATGTGTGTGTGCAAGTGTGTGTGATATATGTATGTGTGTGTATGAATTTGTATGTTTGTATGTGTATGCCTATATGTGTGCATGTGCATTTATGTATGTTCATGTGAGGGTGCATGTGTGTGCGTGTGTGTATATGAGTGTGTGCTTCAGTGCAGGCATGTAAGAAACAGAGTATGAGTCTGGAGGACAGAGGACACCACTGCTTTCAGATTTTACAGGTCTCCTACTGTGGGTTGATTATGGTTCACAAATGCTTCTACTAGCTGAACCCTCTCTCTGTTAAATTTTAGTAGTGAAAAGTTGTGCCATATTTAAGTCAGTTAGGAGTAAAAGTGTTCAGTTTGAAATACAATCATAAATTTTTGTTTGCTCCTGTAAACATGCCTGTCATAAAATTTTAACAACTGCAATCAAATTTGTCTAATATGAGGGAGGGGATTTACAAAACTAGACTTCTCTTCAGATGTGTACTTTCTCATAAAGATGAAATAAAACAGATTAATAAATATCTCCCAAGTGATTGACATTGCAGGATTATAATCACACCATCATTAGAGGACAGAGCATCAAGGGATATTGGTCTTCTGTTATTTAAATCTGATGGCATTGTCATTTTGGGGCTCTGAAATGATTTTGTATCTTCATCTTCATACCCCCCATCTGACCTTCCTTTCTTCTCCTCCTATTGTTTAAATAGTTTAACTAGTTTAGATATAGGTATCTAACCTGTGATTGTCTTTTCCTTGGATATTAGAAACAAATACATTGTCTTTGTTTTCATGTTTTGGAGATGTTGAATATTTTGTTCTGTGATAAAGCATATTGTAAAACCCACTTCTAAGGGATTAGGTGATAAGTCTATGAAGCTAGCGCTACTGCTAGAATACTACAATTTTTAAAATGTGGTAAAATAAAGATGAGAGGAGTATATTTTGTAAAGAATAATCTGAGTTTGAGGAAGTCAGGAAGTCAGAGAATAGATTTTTTTTTAAAGTTCAATTGTGTACCTCCACTATATACATTAAATGTGGTCTTGTTTTTTTTTTTTTTTTTTTTTTTT
>NW_022196896.1:121369450-121383654 GCF_008632895.1 Mastomys coucha
AAATCCACCTGCCTCTGCCTCCCAAGTGCTGGGATTAAAGGCGTGCGCCACCACTGCCTGGCTTAAATTGTGGTCTTGAATGCACATTCCCATGATGCTTTAGCAACAGGCTGCAACCAGACTAGAATAAATCTATGAGATGAGAGCTGATCAAATATAACTTTTAGAAGTTTTCCCCTTAGTTACAAATACAGAAAGAGAGGTTAGTTCCATGGGAAAACAAAGACATAGAGATGGGAAAGCTCTGTGAATAAGGTTGAGACTAGACCTATGCTGCCATTAAGCAGCATATACTGTGCACTCTCAGAAGCTGGAAGTCACTGGAAATCATCCTCCCCTGGAGGTTTTGTTTGAAGTATACCTCTCTCCAACTCTAATTCACACTTCTAGAACTGCAAGCTGCAAAGACTAAATTTATACTGTTTTAATCACCTACTTTAATTTGTTTCAGCAACTGCAAATGTTATTTCAATGTATTCACAAAATTTGTATTTTCTATATCATTCAAACAAGCTAGCCTTACCATAATTCTATTCCAAATAAAAATCTAGATATAAAAGTAAATTATCAGTTAATAATTTTCATTTTTAAAAGACAGAAAATTTAAAGTATATGCAGTTAAATCCCAAAGTTCAAGCCTATAATAAATATTATGATGTGAGATTTCTCTAGGAAGAAATGGAAATTTAAAATTAAGTGTACAAATCAATAGATTTTTTTCCTTATCAGTTGACCATAGATAGAAATCATGTGATTATATAACTTAGTACAAAATTTATCATGTGATAAGATCCAGCCTTCAGTGAGGTTTAAAAATTCAGCTAACTCTTTGATAAATAATTAAATGAATAATTAGAATAACATCTAGAACTAATTAACACAGTTCTTTATGAGGATGAGCTGGTTACTCTCCCTCGAAGGCAAAGGAAAAAAAGACAAAGACGATATTTGTTAAAACTCTTGACATTTTCTTGGAAATAATGACATTGAAATGGAAATAAAAACATTACAATACATGGAAGAGAAAAAAACTGAAAAATGAAACTAGCTTTGTTTTCCAAAATAGTGATTTATGTCAGAAAATAAAATCTATCAAAAATCTCTTAGAACTACTGAGTAATTAAAATAAACACTGGGTAACATACAGGGGAGGGGAAAATGACTCATTGGTTAAGAGCACCAGTTGCTCTTCCAGAGGACCCACGTTCAATTCCCAGCACCAATATTGGAGCTCACAACCATCTATAAATCCAGTCTCAGAAAATCTGATTACCATTTGCTGGCCTCTATAGAGACCATGCATACATATGGTACACAAACATGCATGCAGACAAAACACTCATACTCATAAAATAAACTACAATTTAAAAAATAAGATAAGTACATAAATCAATTTTTTTTGTACATAATGAATTGGATATCTGATTTAAAAGTGAATAATGCCATCATTATCATAATGTTGTTCAATTATAGTCAACATCCTAAACAAGAAAGCCTTTAATGTTGAAGGCTATCAAAAACTGAAGATCACATCATGCCTAGTATTAACAATCAATTTATTAAGGTCAACTCTTCCCAGTTTATAAATTGGTTTAATCTAACACTATATCACTAAATTTCAGAATATCATCTTATGGATATCAGTAAATGTATTGGTATTTTGCATGGAGTTGAAAAAGGTCCATCAAGTACAAAAGACCTCTTCATACAGAAGAAGAATGTTGAAAAACTGTTACTACCTATTTAGTGTTTATCATAATATTATAACAAGACAGAATGGTAATACTGTAAAAAATATGGCAAACTTATCTGTGGAAGGGTTATTAGAAATTAAAGAAGGTATTACAGCTCTTAAGATCAATCATTCATTTTTTCTAAGGATCAATTTCATTCATAGATGATACATTGATACATGATACATGAAACAATGATAACATTGTTTCAATAGTTGGTGTTGGAAGAGGTAGATGTCCAACAAAACTTAGCAACAACAAAAAAGACAAACAGACCCTCTGTTGTAAAGTGTGTCATTCAGCTTTCTTCATTATATTATCTGAGGTTAAAAACCTAATGAAGAGAGAATGGTTATTTAGGGTATGTTTGTAATCAGTTGGCTGGGTAAAACCACATCAATGAGGAGTGTAGCCCAGGAAGAAGTGGATGAGGCCATCCAATCATTTCAGTCCCATTAGGTTTCATTTCTTAAACTTCCTACCAATTTCCAACAACATCACACCGATGACCAAGCTCTAACACATTCAATTCTGAGAGAGAAAGATTAGTTACAAACTGTCCCTGGTATGCAAAGTCCCAGTTGACTCACAACCCAAAATGCTTTAGTTTATCTGTGACTCTGTATTCTGTGTATATTTAATTTAATTTCTTTATTTTTATCTGTGTGAGTTTTTGTCTGCATGAACATCTGTTGAAATTGTGCATGTCCAGGGTCTGCAGAGGCCAGACGTTGGTGGATCCCTGGAGACAGACAGTTGTGGGCTGCCACATTGAGAATTGAACCCACATCACCTAGAAGAACAGGCAGTGCTCTTAACCTCTGAGTCATCTCTTGAGCCCAGAGAAACCTGAAAGTCTTATCTACTTCAATGTTGTTCAAAGGTTCAACGAGTTACCTCAGAAACTCAAAGCAAACTCAAAGGTGAGGTACATCTCCAGTATAGATATGCTGCATGGGATTGAAGGTGTGATCCCCCTGCCTAGATCATCATTTTTGTAATCTGTTTAGTATCTCCCACTGTAGTTTAGCAGCATCAGGAACTTATCTCATGTGATTAACAATTTGGTCACAATTACATAGGGCAGGAATTAACTAATAGAAATATAAATGATTTCTCTTTAAAAATTAATTCAGGGATGATGAAACTGCCCAGCACTGTGGGGTTGACAACTTGTATCCAATCCCTGGTAAGACAGAACAGACTGAAAAGTTAGCTTCCGACTTCTGCACATGTGACCTGACATTTCCACCTGAAGGCTCATATACACCTCTCTCCCCCTCCCTCCTCCTCTGTCCCCCCTCCCTCCCTCCCCTACATCCCCCCCTCACACACACACACACACAAATGCACATTATAACAATATTTAAGCTTAACAAGAGATTAATTTGAAAGTTAAAAGAAAAGCCGGCTCACCTTGATTACTATAATTTTAGTCCTACACTTTTGGGTGAGTATGCTGTCATATTATTATTGTTGTCAAACTTCACTGAAAAGTTTACTCAGTTTTGAGAGTGATTACTAAATTGATCTTTAGTGAGAGAGACATTAATAACAAAACAAAACTGTAGCCCGCGCAGTCGTCTCGCCAGCAAGAAGACACGAGGACACTAGGATCCTTCTGCAGAAAGCATTTATTGCATCATGAAGAGGAAAAAGGGCCGAGCCAATACTCGGCACTGCTTATATACACCACAGTGCGGCGTGTCCACCCATGATTGGCTGTTTGCTCATCACCCCATGTGACGCCCCGGGATGGGCCATGACTTGGCGCCTTTTCACTCTACGCACATGCGCAAACAGTTGTTTACCAGGAGTGACAGCGGATGTAGGCGCCATCTTGTCAAGGTGAATGCCTCTCCAGCTCTACTGCTCTCCACACAAAACAAGTAAAAAAATAACAACAAAAAAAGAAAGGCAAAAAAGTTTACTAACTTTGATATTGGGGAATCAAATTTGTCATTGGAAAAGATAGTTGGCTAATCCAATATCAGAATAAGAAATATTGTGATATATGTGTAATTAAAGGAAACATAAACAGCAATCTAGGTCAAAATCATTCAATATAAAATATAATTGTATTAAAATGTGTTCATTTGTTCTCAAAATTTCACTCTGAACTATTGTTTAGTTTCAGAAAACACCTATAAGCAACAGCTAGTTAAGCCCAAGCATAAATGTTTCTCTTGAAACTAGTAGTTCTGAAATTTAAAAAAACAATAACAACAGAAAACAAAATACTACAAAACAAAAAGAAAAACGTTCTAGTGAGTGTCTTACTTCAACAATAAATTCTAATGCATCAGCTAGTGATAAAGAAAAATACATTCATATTATAGGGGAAATTTTTCTATGATAATTCAAACTTTTGCCTCTTTTAACATTTCCAAAAAGTGGTACTTTTTAGCAAAGGATTTCCTCAGTTTACTTTAACTTATATTCAAAGACTTTTTCACCACCTTCATTTTTAGAACATGATAGAATGGTCAATTGCTTGTACTATTAGTAATTTTCTCATTTTTCAGTACTGTCATTATCACAGTCCTTACCTCTAACCAACATGAAATATGTCTCCATAAACACGATTCAGATGCTGATGTATCTCTCCAGCTAATGTTCAAAGTGTTTTGTAATGAAAATTGTTTTCTTGGTAACATTTGTAGTTTCTTCATGTCTATTTGAGAAAAAAGAAAAACATACAAGATTGTCATTTCTAATACTGTTTAAGCCAACCTTAAAGATAAAGATCTATCCAACATCAAAAGTATGATAGTCAGATAAAATTTCATGACAGGCCTCTGAATTCTACCAAGATGCTGTATTCAGCTTCCTCTATGTTTCTTTTTATCTAACAAAACTATGAACAAAATCTATGAAAAACATACTTTTCTTTAAAAAGTGCATGTAGCTAGTTAGGATCAAAGTAAGCATAAAAATGTAGTTTGCTTTCTTCCCAGTTATAAACACTACTTCAAATTGTAGAAAAATTAATTTGATTGGTATTCATATATTCCATAAATAAAAATATTGTTTATGATTAAATTATATATTTACTTTAAGGATAACAATTGCCATGTCTGCAAAAAGAATGCATTAGTTCCATTACAAAAAACCAAACCAAACCAAAACAAACAAGAACAAGAACCAAAACACAAACAAAGCTTTTCAAAAGCTATTTGGCTAAAAGCAATGTTCCTAAATCAGATAAAACATATATAGATTTAAAAAAAAATTGTGACTGAATAACCATTGCTCATAAATTTGAATAAAATTGTAATTTTGTTAACTTTAATAAGTTTGTATGTAGCCATGAATCAATTTAGTAAACCTTTCATGCTATTTGTTTATATTTAGCCCTGTTCTGCTTTCTATAATATTTTTTAACCAGTTTGATATCAAATAGTCATCATTTTAATAGCATGCAGGCTAGGTGAAATTCTTTCTCATGAGCAATGATTTTTAAATTTACAACTTCTATATGGGAAATATCCAATTATGTACTTAAGTGTGAAACCTGCTGTTTTCCTCCTGACTGGCAGAATTTACATGTCTTATTCTAATTGTTCCTGGTTCATCTTTCTGTAAGAACTGCTACAGACTACATTGAAATGTAGATAGCAAATGTTTAGATTTGGAATAGTTATGTCTAAAGTTCCCAAATTATTGTAAGTTTAGTAAGTTATGATTCATTAGTCTAGACTTTCCTTAATTCTGTACCTTGCTTTATGTCATATTTAAAACTTTGGAGATTTGGTGTTTTGGTAGTTTGTGTTTTGGGTCCAAGTCTCACTAGACAGTTCAGCCTGATCTCATACTCATGACCCTTCTGGTGTTATTATGGCGTGAGTGAATATGTCTGGATTTCTCTTAGGTCTTCTTTATTTGAAGATGTGTTTATCTTCTATGATTATATACAGCCAGTTAAGGATAAGCTTCATCCTGCCTAGCCTCAAGCTTTTAGAGACAATTATTGCAAAATTGCAATCAGTGTAAAAGTGATTTTAGGCCTTGGATTCAAGTTTGAATAGTAGAAAATTTTGTGTCCCCGGGAGCAGCCCCATAAGAACAACAGTATCAACTGACCAGACCCTTCAGAACTGCCAGTGACTAAGCCACCAACCAAAGAGCATACAGTGACAGGTCTGTGGCTCCTACTACATAGGAAGCCTTATCTGGCCTCACTAGGTGGGGAGGTTTGATGCCCCAGAGAAGGAGGATGCTAGAGGGGTGACATGGAAATGGGTGGGTAGGTGGGTAAGCACCCCTTTAGAGTCAAAGGGGAGGAAAAATTGGGTTGGGGGGCTTGTGGAGGGGGAAGTGGGAAGGGAAAAACATTTGAAATATAGAGAAATAAAATAAACATAAACGACTACTTGCTAGTATATAATCAATAAAATATTTAAACAACAAAAAATGTTTAAAACTATGTTTATATACCTAAGTATGGTTGTGCCTGCCTACAATCCCAGCACTTGGGAAGCCAGCCTGGGCTAAACAGGACCCCCTGTCTTAAAAAACAAAACAAAAGAAAACTAAAAATAAAACAATATTAAAAATAAAATAATGCCCTTAAACAAAAGAAAAATTGATTGAAATATTAAGAACAAATGTCTTTCACTTTGTCACTATACAATTTGAACTATTCTGTTATGGTTGGGATCTTAAATATTCCCTGAAAGTTTAGGAATAGGTCCCCTCTTGGATACTGATGGTAATTAAAAATTGATACTATTCCTGAAAGCTAGTTCATTGGAAGAATAGCCTGAGCCAAATGAAAACATCTGCTCCTTCCCGTCTGTGTTGTTGTAGACTGACCGCTGTAGACTTGCTTCTTTCCCCTATCAATGCATCAACGCCCTCTTGTGTGGTCCTCCCTTTCCAAAAGCCCACAGCTACCAGAGCAGGAAAAAATTAGTCAGAAAAGATCAGCCAAAATATTTTCTTTCTTGTTTGAATTTCACTTTCTCTTGGAATTTTGTGGTAATAGTACGAATTCGATATTATGGATTCTCTATTTGAAAAGACTGGATCTGCTGATCCTATACAGTAACCCTGTTTGTTGTGACATTTTCACGCATGCACGTGATATATGTCAGTCATATTCACTCTGTTTCCTGCTATATGCATGACTCAGTTCTGATGAAGCTCTCTCTTGTTTTCCTAGCCAGCCTTCCTTTTGGCTTCCATGTCCACCTGTGCTTCAGCAAGCCAGGGAGATCAATGAGGACTGTTGACAAAAGCGTGCAGGAAGGACTGTGTATGACAGCCTGAATCACTGTCAGTGGCAGCAACTCTGGAAAAACCTTCCCCACCCTATCAAACAGCAGGGACTCTTTACAGGGGTAGAATCAGCTTGGAAAGAAAAAGATTTTATTTGATTCAGTTTGGAATACCTTTTTATTTCTCTCTAAAATTCTCCATCAATCAAATGGCACTGACATTCTAAATGTTCCCTTGGGTCTTTGTGTGACATGACTAATGATGACAAATTGTGCTGAACATAAAAATTTTTGGCTTTACCATAACTGTCACTAGCCTTCCCTTTGTGATTCCCAGTGAAAGAACCCAGAAGAGGCACAGAAGAGGGAGTTTCATTGCTCTTTAGAAGAGAACAAACACCTTGTCCAGCGGGGAGAGTAAACAATGGCTAAAGAGAACAGAGCACCAACCTACACATTAGGTAAGTTTTGTGCTATTTTGAAAGTATGTGGATAAATAGCTTTCCAGGAAGTGAATTTTCTTGTGTAGATGACTGAGTCATTGGGATTAACTCTTAGAGGAAGGTACAAATGCTATATACCTTTGTTCTTTATTAGAAGGCTTCTCTCTGGACAGTAATTTTATGCCTCTTGTTTCTACACTGGGCCAAAGATATAAATCAGATCCCATTCTGTAGACCAGTATCTGAGGTCCTGAGGTCTTTCTTTCTAGATTCACAAACTGATGACTCAGAGTGAGATGTCAACCAACAATGAGTTTTAAGCTAGTTCTTATCTAGATTCCTAATTAAAGCAAGGTAAACAATGTTACCAAGGTTTTGAGGAGATTCACTTTAGTTAACTGCGAAGCTTTGCATCACTGAATGGCTCTCTTTGAATGTGTACGAAACTGTCCAAGTTGCTGGATGGTGGGCATTTTCTTTCTCCTTATTCTATAAATGATGAAGCTTGTCTTGTTTTTCATGTTCACAAAAAGCAAAACAGTATCCCTGGGATTCATTAATTAAAAAGTCATATGGCATAAGTTGAAGCACCTGACAGAAGAATGAAGAATCCCAGGATGCACTGCGGATGTCAGTTAGAATAGTCGGCACCAAGTTGCTTCTTGCTAATAGGAGATGCTGTAACCGAGGAAACCTAAATTAAACTCTAAGGCTTTGGAAAGTTAAAGATTAGAAACTTTTAAATGAAATCCTTGATGAAAAAAACATATGTGACAAAATCATTTAGCCACTTAAACACATGCAAGGGAAAAGTTGTTTACCTAGAAAATGTTAATTTTGTTTTCATTAGCCGAAAGAAAGTGCAGACGCTTACAACAATGGAATATATAAGCAGAAAGCAATTAATTTTTATTCTGGATGAGAGGTCTTTTAATATTCTAGCTCTAGGACAGGAGTTTGCACGACATTTCTTCAAGGACTTTTAGGGAATTTGGAGTTTAGTATAAAACTGTCTTGGCTTTTAAGTATTTACCCATTAGAATTTTATTTTTCTTCATTTAATAGTTATTTTCAATCAAAATTGGTCTTGTGTTATATATTTTAAATTTTCTTTACAAAAATATTTTTTCAATGTTTGAAATATCATTATTAAATTCTCAATATGACTCATATAATTAACACCTAGATAAATATAACAAATATATCTTTTAGAAATTGAAGATATGTATTTGAGTTGGTGTTCAAGGTAGTCCAAGTGACTCCCAGAGTAATATAGGTTATTTTGTTGTGTGTGCTTGGTTGTCTCTCAGAGGTTGAATGTAAGTACTTATTTCTCAAGACGCTTCACAATTTAGACACAGTTCTTAGAAGATTAGAGCTTGATCTAATTAGAATTTCTATAAAAGAAGAATTACTTCTCTATAAGTAATAATTCCTTACTATAAGAGAAGAATTACCAGTACTTGAAGCCAACAATAAACTCAGTAGGTTTTGTGTGTGTGTGTGTGTGTGTGTGTGTGTGTGTATTTAACAATAAATACAACAAAAATAAAATGGAAACAGCTTTGAAAAGAAGTTATGACAAACGCCTAGGGTACTGGAAAAGAGGAGACAGAATTTTGAGGGAAGAATGAAGGGGGGATTTAAAATAAAAAATAATTACCTGAAGTGCCACCTGAAATCTAGACAAATATTTCCCGACTTTGCCTATCACATCTCTTTGCTGATATGTTTCATAAGTTTATTGGTTTATATTGGTTCTTTGTTCTATGATCATAAAAGTTTGTATAACTGCATCCATGGTGGAATATACCATTTCGAGAAGCCTGAATCCATGTAATAAGACCACATGTATTTGACTTAGAATAAAGTATTTCATATTCTCCTTGGATGTATCAATCAAAAGGAGTTTTCAGTAATTATTTTTTTAAAGTAAAGGCTAAGATCTTAGAACATAAGCTATTGGCGTTCTGTTCAGGAAAATTTTCCTGTACCTATGTGCTCTAGGTTCTTCCCCACTTTCTTTTCTATTAGTTTCAGTGTATCTAGTTTTATGTGGAGGTCCTTGATCCAATTGGTCTTGAGCTTTGTACAAGGAGATAGGAAGGGATTGATTTACATTCTTCTACATGCTAACTGCTAGTTGAGCCAGCACCATTTGTTGAAAATGCTATCTTTTTACCACTGGATGGTTTTAGTTCCTTTGTCAAAGATTAAGTTACCATAGGTTTGTGGGTTCATTTCTGGGTCTTCAATTCTATTCCATTGATCTATCTGCCTGTCGCTGTACCAATATCATGCAGTTTTATTTTATCACAATTGCTCTGTAATACAGCTTAAGGTTTGGGATGGTGATTCCACCAGAGGTTCCTTTATTGTTGAGGATAGTTTTGGCTACTTTGTTTTTTTTGTTTTTTTTTGTTATTCCAGATGAATTTGCAAATTGCTCTTTCTAAGTCTGTAAAGAATTGAGTTGGAATTTTGATGGGGATTGCATTGAATCTGAAGATTGCTTTCGGCAAGATCGCTATTTTTACTATATTAATCCTGCCAATCCAAGAGCATGGGAGATCTTTCCATCTTCTGAGATCTTCTTCAGAGACTTGAAGTTCCAATGGGATCTCATAAAATTGCAAAACTTCTGTAAGGCAATAGACACTGTCAATAGGACAAAACGGCAACCAACAAGTTGGGAAAAGATCGTTACCAATCCTATATCTGATAGAGGGTTAATATCCAATATATACAAAGAACTCAAGAAGTTAGACTTCAGAGAACCAAATAACCCTATTAGAAATGGGGTACAGAGCTAAACAAAGAATTCTGAACTGATGAACACTGAATGGCTGAGAAGCACCTAAAGAAATGTTCATCATCCTTAGTCATCAGGGAAATGCAAATCAAAACAACCCTGAGATTCCACCTCACACCAGTCAGAATGGCTAGGATAAAAAACTCAGGTGACAACAGATGCTGGCATGGTTGGAGAGAAAGAGGAACACTCCTTCATTGGTGGTGGGACTGCAAGCTGGTATAACCACTCTGGAAATCAATTTGGTGGTTCCTCTGGAAATTGGACATAGTACTACCTGAGTTCCCAGCTCTACCACTCCTGGGCATATACCCAGAAGATGCTCTAACATGTTCCACTATGTTCCTAGTAGCCTTATTTATAATGGCCAGAAACTGGAAACAACCCAGATGTCCCTCAACAGAGGAATGGGTACAAAAAATGTGGTATATCTACACAATGGAGAATTACTCAGCTATTAAAAACAATGAATTTATGAAATTTTGGGGGAAATGGATGGATCTGGAGAATATCATCCTGAGTGAAGTAACCCAATCACAAAAGAACACACATGGTATGCGCTCTCTGATAAGTGGATATTAGCCCAGAAGATCGGAATACACAAAGCACAAAGCACAAACCATAAGAAACTCAAGAAGAAGGAAGACCAAAGTGTGGATACTTCATTCCTCCTTAAAAGGGGGAACAAAATACCCATGGAAGGAGTTGTTGAGACTAACTATGGAGCAGAGACTGAAGGAAGGACAATCCAGAGACTGCTCCACCTGAGAATCTTTCCCATGTTCAATCATCAAATCCAGACACTATTGTGGATACCAGCAAGTGTTGACTGACAGGAGCCTGATATAGGTGTCTCCTGAGAGGCTCTGACAGTGCCCGACTAATACAGTAATAGAGGCTTACAGCCATCCATTGGACTGAGTACAGGGTCCCCAATGAAGGAGCTCGAGATAGCACCAAAGGAGCTGAAGGGTTTGCAGCCCCTTAGGACAAACAACAATATGAACTAACTAGTACCCTCAGAGTTCCCAGGGACTAAACCACCAACCAAAGAGTACACATGTTGGGACTAATGGCTCCAGCAGCATATGTATAGGAGACGATGGCCAAGTCAGTAATCAATGGGAGGAGAAGCCCTCGGCCCTGTAAAGTTCTATGTTGTAGTATAGGGGAATATCAGGGCCAGTAAACAGTAGAGGGTTTTTGGTAAGCAGGGGGAGAGGGCAGAAAACAGAAGTTTGTTTTTGTTTTTATTTTATTTTATTTTTTTAGAGGGGAACCTGGGAAAGGAGATATTATATGACATGTAAATAAAGAAAACCTCTAATAAACTAAAAATAAAGTAAAGGCTCAGAACTTGTTCTTTCACTTTTTAAAACAATTATTCATTTTTATTTCATGGGCAGTGGTGTTTTGCTTGCATGTGCATGTCTTTGTGTGTGTATTGGATCCCCAGACAGTTGTGAGCTGCCATGTGGGTGCTGGGAATTGAGCTTGGGATTCTCTGGAAGAACAGATACTGCTTTTAAACCATGAGCTCTCTCTTCAGACCCAGTATATGTGTTTTTAATTATGAGGATTTACTGCACTCATTTCTGATGAATACTCTAACAGAGTTCCATAAAATGGACATTATATAAGAAACTTTGTGACTTATGTTTTATGGTGTTGCCCTGCTTTACTAGTGGAGATTGTTCATAAACTCCTGTATCTACTCTGCCAAGGCTCTTCCACTGTGACTCTTCCTGCATGTTAAAAGCATTTGATATGTGTACAGCAACAGTGCTGTCATGGCCATTCCCTGAATGTTCATTGAAGAATTATACTTCTTCCCTTAGGATTCTAGTAGGCCAGCCCCAGGTTTCAGAGCACATTCTCTTTTGTTGCTAAACATTGCTGTAGATTGCTCAGATGCTGTTTGCATTTTGAAGCTAATTCCACTTCCTCAAGACATTCTGCTCAGAAGGTGGATCAAGTATTCAAGTAAATTCATGTGAACCTCTCCCCATGTTAATTCGTCAAACAAAAGCCAGAGCCTGTGATTATACAATAGTAGTGAAAATTGAGGCTAGGGGTTTTAGGGAAGGAGAATAGAGGAAGGGGAGAGTTAGAGGAGGGGATGAAGAGATCAAGGAGACAGAGGAAGTCAGAAGAAGAGGAGGTGGAAGGAAGATGGATCAGAATGACATGGCCTAGAGAAACGTAACAAGAGATCTCATAGCTAGGGAATAGAGTAGTGTAGTGGTATATCTGTCCAATGTAGACTTACAGCTTATAAATATTATAACTGAGTATTATCAGTGTGTTTCTTGCAAGGGCTTATTGGAGTTGGAGATTTACTACAACAAATTAGTCCACAACATTTACAGCAATGAAACATAATTTTTCTGTGAGTGTTTGTGACCTTTCTTCTCCTTTGTAAAGTTTTTTTAATTTTTATTTTTGAGATTATAATCTAATTACTTTTTGTTCTTCCTTTTCCTCCTTCCAAGCCATCTCATATACCCCTTGGTACACTCCTTCAAACTCATGTGCAGTTTTTCATTAATTGATACTGCACACATTTTTGTATCTGCATACACATGTATATTCCTAAATAAAATCTTCTGAGACTGTATATATTGTTGCTTGCATGGATGTTTTCAGGGCTTATTATTTTGCACAGAACAAATGATTGTTGTGCTCTCCCCTAGGTAAGACCATCTCTCGTGCTCCTAGCTTTTTTCAGTTGTCTAGTGTCTTCCCTTGAGCAGGGTTAGGCTTTTTACCACACACTTTGGCCTGTCTGTTAATGTTGTCCTGGTTCAGTTCTCATTAGAGCATTCATGTCTGTGGGACATTATCTGCTTAGCTTCTGTCATTGCCATGAGAAACAATCTCACAACAAACTTAATGATCCACTGGCTCCTACAATCTTTCTACAATGTTCTCTGAGCCTTAGCGTGGGAGTGTTTTGTAGATGTATCCACTGGGACTGGGCTCTACAACTCCGAATTTTGATTGGTTGTGGTTTTCTGTAGTAATCTTCGTCTGTTGCATATACAAGTTTCCTAGTGATGGGTGAGGAATAAACTTCTCTGTGGGTATAAAGGCAAATGTTTACAGATTGCTGTTAGGAAGCATCTCTTAGTTTAGTAAATTAGTTTCTCCTCCATTATTTTACTGGCAGTGATAGTTATGGTGAAGGATAGCCAATGTGTCCTCTTAGAAAATCTCAAAAGACCTACAGTAGGACTACCAAATGCTTTAGTTTTCAACTCCTGTCCATATCCTCGATGGAGTCTATGTTCTATCAGAGATAATTGCACAGGATATTCATTTCTATTCTAATTACAATAGCTAAGAAACTATATCAGCCTTGATATCCACCAACTGTTGAATGAATAAAGACAAAATAATGCATCCTCATAATTGAATTTTTTTTGTCTTTAAAGAAATATAAAATTTTAAGAACTGAATGTGACTGGGCAAGAATAATAGTGATGTAATCCAAGCCCAGATCATCATAAATTGTCACTCATATGTGAATTATAGCTCCAATTTTTTAAATATTTGTTTTATCAAACTTGAATATTTGTAAATATCAAGAATAGAATAGGGATATGGTGGTGTGTGTGTGGTTATAGACCTTAAAGAGAGAGGAGGTACTATGCATAAGAAATGAAAATAGAATTTACATGAGGAAATCCCGTTGTGCTAATGTTACCTGGAATCACACTGTATAATAAAACTACAAAAGTACAGCATAATAAATCTTTAACACTTGTTTAAAGCATAAGAGAAATGATGATTTATTATAGAACAAGTAGAAAGTTAATGTAATGAATAAAATGGTATGATGGTTGTCCTAAATACAGGGTTGAGCACCATTCATGGACTACTACTTAGTATAATATAACAACAGGTCCACTATTTCAGAAATCTACAGAATAACCTTCATGAACTCCTATAAGTTCTGTTGATCAAAATACATGCACACACACACACAGAGAGAGAG
>NW_022196896.1:121393283-121419357 GCF_008632895.1 Mastomys coucha
GTTTGGAATATAGGAAGAACAACCCACATTCCACAAGGAACTCAAGAAGGAAGACCAAAAGGTGAACAGTGCATTCCTTCTTAAAAGGGGGAACCAAACACCCAAGGAAGGAGTTGCAGAGATTAAATATGGATCAGAGACTGAAGGAAGGGCAAGCCAGCCTAAATATAGCTATCTCCTGAGAGGCTCTGACAGTACCTGAATAATACAGATGTAGAGGCTCACAGCCATCCATTGAACTGAGTACAGGGTCCCCAGTGAAGGAGTTAGAGAGAGGACCAATGGAGCTGAGGGGTTTGCAGCACGTTAGGATGAACAACGATATGAACTAACTAGTACCTTAGAGCTCCCAGGGTCTTAACCACCAACCAATGACCACACATGGAGGGGTCTGATTGTTCTGGCAGTATGTGTATAGTAGAGGATAGCAATTTGATCATCAATAGGAGGAGAGGAGCTCGGCCCTGTGAAAGTTCTGTGTCCCAGTGTAGGGGAATGCCAGGGCCAATAAGTGGGAGAGGGTAGGGTGGCAGGCATGGGGAGGGGGGGAGGCAACAGTGGTTTGTTTTTGTTGTTTTTGTTTGTTTCTTTGTTTTTTGGAGGGGAAACTGGGAATGGAGAAATTTACATGTAAATACAGAAAATATCTAATAAAAAAAATCGAAAAGCATTTATCAGATACTGCAAGTCAAATGTGCACTTTGCAAATTTTGTGGATTGGTATGTGGTCTCCCAGTCCTATGATTTTGGCTAGCGATAGTGAGCTGCAGGTCCTGGTCATTAACACCACCACCAAGGTATGGCCTTGCTTTGCAATGTCACTCAGAACATTAGTATGAAACTTAAGATATTTTCAGTTTATGGTGTGTATATTGCTATGATATAAGATATGATAAATTGAAGAGCATGCATATATTTATAAATAAATACATTTTTCTATCCATATTAGCATATTAGAAATTGGTAAAAAAAAAACTTAGGAATTTGTGTAAAGAAAACTATAAAGTTCTCTTTCTCATCTTTGAAAAATACTAGTTAATCTTTCTTTGAGTCAGAATCATTTCATCATTTACCTGATGATTTGTTGAGGGCATAGTCTATTCTTCCTGATCTGATGTTTAGGGGTATTTTTCATTGTACTTATATCCTGTTTGAATCATCAGAGAAAATGATGGGATTGAGAGATAGCAGCAGTTTTAAGTTATGAAAAAGCAACAAAGTATTACTCATCATCAAAATACCTCAGAGTCCTATGACTTATGTTTTCATGAGCGACATTTTGTTCCTATTGTCATTTTACCCAGCATCATCCCCTATTTCTAAAATCCATATTCTTTAACTTATTCCACTGTGGAATTCTGCACAAAACATCAGGAGTGGCTGTCGAATCACTAACATGTGATGGAAAAACACTAGAGATTTCTATTACAAAATTTTTACAATTTTGGCTGATATAATTTTATTCTACTGCAGATTAAGTACTCATAGTTAACTTACTTAGAAAAATAGACAGGTTAATTAGCTCAATGGATAGCACACGGCACTTAAATTAATGAAAGCAAACATAATAATAATATACAAAGCAAATGAAACTACCTTATTACTTAACCAAGGATAACAATATTTAATGAATATTTATGGTATGAAAAAATAACCATGAGGTGGTGACACACAGCTTTAATTCAAACACTTGGGAGTCAAAGGCAGGGTAATCTCTGTGTTTGAGGCAAGCCTCTCTCTGTCTCTCTTTTTTTTTCTATCTCTCCCTGTCTCCTCTCTCTCTCCCTACTCTCTCTTTCCTCCCCTTCTCCCTGTCTCTTTAGCTATAAGAAGGTGACTAACTTAGCTTTAATTTATGCTCCCCACCACACTGTATGCTCATGTCTTGAATCAAAGCAATGGGGCCAAGTAAGATCAAAAACTTTAGTATCATGAGTAGTACTCAAATTTTCCTATTTTTTTGTTGATCATTTGCTTGAATATTTCTTCATTGTGGCAGAAAATTGGCTTACAAAAGCCTAATAGCTACATGTGAAAGAAATATTCAAATGTAATACCCAAATACTTTTAAATATAAACAAATTCTGATAGGAAAATATGCAAATGAAAATGTTCTAATATTTCAAAATAGTACATTTTAGAATTTTTAAATTATATTTATCTTTAAACAAAATGAGCATTTAAATGTTTTGCTTTATTTTTATAAATAGGAAATCAATGCAAAATGCCTCAAAATGATTCTCTACTTCTGCTAGTATAACTAGATTAAATTTTCCATTACTAGCTGGAAAAGGTTATTAAAATAAATCCTTAAAAATCATGCTGAACTCACTGATAAGTGGATATTGGACCAGAATCTCAGAATACCCAAGATACAATCCACAAACCACAAGAAACTCAAGAAAAAGGAAGACCAAATTGTGGATACTTTGATCCTTCTTAGAAGGGGGAACAAAATACCCATGGAAGGAGTTACAAAGGCAAAGGGTGGAGGAAGGACTGAAGAAAGGACAATCCAGAGACTGCCCTACCTGGGGATCCTCCCCATATACAATCATCAAACTCAGACCCTATTGTGGATGCCAGCAAGTGCTGGCTGACAGGAGCCTGATATAGCTGTCTCCTGAGAGGCTTTGCCAGTGCCTGACTAATACAGAAGTGGAGGCTCACAGTCATCCATTGGACTGAGCACAGGGTCCCCAATGAAGGAGCTAGAGGAAGGACCCAAGGAGCTGAAGAGATTTGTAGCCCCATAGAAGGAACAACAATATGAACTAACCAGTACCCTCAGAGCTCCCAGGGACTAAACTACCAACCAAAGGGTACAACTGGTGGGACTCACGGTTCCAGCAGCATATGTATAGTAGAGTCCCAGACATCTGTCTGTATCTGCCTTCTTAGCGCTGGGATTGTTAAGTACCTGCTGCTATACTCAGCTCTTTCACCTGATTCAGAGATGAATTTCAGGTCTTCAAACTCGCATAGTGTGGTTTGAATATGCTTGGCATGTGAAGTGGCACTATTAGAAGGTTATGGCCTTGATGGAGGAAGTGTCACACTGTGGGGGATAGGCTTTGGGGGTCCCTATTCTCAAGCTCCACTCAGTATGGAATTCGAGCCTCCTCTTGGTCCCCTTTGGAACAAGATATCGAACTCTGACTGTAGGCTTCCATCCTTCTTGCCAAGCTGATAATGGTCTGAACCTCAGAAACTGTAAGCTAGTCCTAATTAAATTATTTCTTTTATAATAATGATACTCTGTTATGTTTGCAGACAAGATCATAGCATAACTACCTTTTGAGAAGCTCCAGCCAGCACCTGGCTGAAACAAATGTAGAGACGCATGGTCAAGCATCAGATGGATCTTGGGAATTACTGTGCAAATGTCGCAGGAAGGATTGAGGAACTTGGAGGAATAGCTACTACACAAGAATATCAACAAATTCAACTAACCTGGTACCTTGGGGCTCCCAGAGACAGAACCACCAAGAAAGAAGCATCCATGGGCTATACCTAGGTCCGCTGCACATATGTAGCAGATATGCAGCTTAGTCCTTCCTGCGGGTCACCCCTAACAGGAGTTGGGGTTTACCCTGACTCTGTTGCCTGACTGTGGATCCTGATCCTCTATCTGGGATAGCTTGTTTGGCCTCAGTGGGAAAGGATACACCTAGACCTGCAGTGACTGGAGGTGCCGGGGTAGGTTAGTACTCAAGGGGGACATCCCTCTTCTCAGAAAAGGGATGAGGTGAGAAGAGGCTGTGTGAGGGGAGGACTGGGAAGAGAGAGGGAGCTATGACCAGGCTATAAAATGAATAAATGAATGAATTAATGGAATAAGAAATGAGTTGTGTTGCCCATGGTGTCTCTTTCCAGCAATAAAACTCAAAATAAGACAAATGGCAAACATTTTGATAAGTGACTCATCTACACTGGCCTACTCATATTTTTTTAAAATATATTACCTTAATTATAGAGCAATATATTTTTCATCTAAAATATGGTATATTATTCCCCATGATTAGGGGCCACTGCTAAAGGGAGTTACTATTACATTAGCTGCTGTTCATTTTTCAAACTAAAACATGTTTTTCTTTCTTTCTTTGAAGTGATGCTGATCAAACTTTAGGTCTCATACCTGCTACAAAAGCACTCAACGACTGAAGTGAAATCCCAAATCCTTAAAATAATACTATTGGTTATTACTCTGGGATCATAATCAGGGCCTTAAGCAAACTATGCAAGTATTGTTTCCCTAAGCTAGTTTCCTACCCATGATAACTTCTTAATGTTACGCCTTTCTTCAGTAATCTTACTATCTCTCTTTATTTTTCACTGGGAATTGAATAATTATATCTTAAAATAAACAAGCATCCTTATGACAATGAAACATACTATTTTTTTGATAAATACTCACCTATTAGACACATCTTTAATCTGGGTAGGTCTTCAATTTTAAAATGGAAATATCCTTGGTTTCATCATGTACACCTATGATAGATCACTGGGGAGGCAGAAGGAAGATCATGTGTTTGAAGCTAGACTTGGATACATTTTAAGACCATGTATCAAAGACAAAATTATAAGAAAATAACATAATGTATATAGCTAAATATAATCATGTCAAAATTAAAGTATCCTATTGTTTCAATGTTCATTCATTAATTTTCTTAAAGTAAATGTGACCTTTTATATTGTACCTAATCCATAAGAAAAACAATTTCTGTAATCAACTGTACACTGTGCAAAATATATGTATATAAATGTAATATCTTAGAACAAAAATTAAGGACAATTTCAAGAATGCAAGATAGAGAGGAAAGGCCTTAGTTTCACATGAAGGATTTCATGAAGAAGCCAGGAAAGGAGGATAGAGCTTGTCAAACATCCCTGCATGACCCCTAGATGTCAAAGCACAGGATCTGCTGCAATGCTTGGGAGCAGAGCTGAAAGGTCACCCTGTGCTTACTGAATATACATTTGATATTCAAGGCCAGACAGGGATGAGTCAAGTACATCCTCTCAGAGAGCGTGCTAAGGAGACCCTGAGGTTACCTTGGTCAACGTGCACAGTGTGAGACTAAAGGATAAGGGAGTCAGGAAATAGTCAGTCCTGTTATCCACCTGCTCATTCCGTGTGGTCTGCAAAGGAGCCCCACTGATGCTGCACTGAGATAGAAGACACCTTATTAGATCGCTTGCTTTTTCAAGGAAAATCTGATATAGTTTAAGTAGCCTAAAGGGTTAATAACTTGCACTAATTTTCAATTATTTTCTTTTAATCTTTATTTTTATCCATATCATTATTTATGTTCACTTGTGTGTGTGTGTATGTGTGTGTGTGTGTGTGTGCATGTGCATTTGTATGTGTTTGTGTATGTTTAAGAGAGAAAAACAGAGAATACTCTTATGTGGGGATCAGAGGACAAGATTCAGGAGCCATTTTTTTCTTCCATCATGGGTTCCTTGTTTGTATGGCAAGTGCTTTTATGAGCTGAGCCACCTTGCTAGACCACATCTTGTTTTCATTGATAAATGTGGCGAAAACCTCAGCAGTGTTGGCAAAACCCATGTCTTTGCCATTAGAAAATAACGAACATTTTTCTATTTACTTCCCAGATATTGATATTGTCTTTAGAATTATTTGTATGCATTCAATTTTCCTTTACTGAGGTGTGGTGGTGGGGTTGTATTTCATCTTATACAAACTATCACTGTGGGAAATCAGGGCAGGATCTGAAGCAGGGAGGAAACGGGACAGAAAGTCGTAAAGATGCATGTGAAGGACCGCAGTTTATGGTCTTTCACTCAGGACTTTATCCATCTGGTATTACTGTAGTTCTTTATCCTCTTTTTTAAAATAAAAATTGTTTATATAATATATTCTGAACATGCTTTTCCCCATCCACAAATCTTACTAGATCCACCCTACCTCCTTACCCACCCTACCTCCTTACCCAGCAAATCCCATGCTCTTTCTCCCTCTGTTTAAACTGAAACACAAAAGACAGCAACAACAACAACAACAACAACAAAAAACAAGAAAAACACACACAAGCCACACATACACAGAAATGTGCAAACCAAGCAACGTGAGACAATAGTCTACGAAAATATCATTGAGTTTGTTTTTTGTTGGCCAACTACTCCTGAGCACAAGCCTCTCCGTTGTTTTTTTTGTTTTGTTTTTGTTTTTTTGTTTTTGTTTTTTCACTTCCAGTAAGGTCTATTTCTCACCCTAGGGATTTCCATTCTAGTTTGATGATTTATAGACACATTCAGTGTATACACACAGGGTACACACACTCACACCATTACAAAACAAACAACAAATGAATGAAATCACACTATTTAAAATCAGGGTCCCATGAGTATACTGCATCCCCTCATTTACTAAAAGCTTTTGTTGAACTCCAAATCTTTTACCGTATTAGCTTTTAGACAATAAATTCTACTTGTAGGAAGGTGTGTCAAGGTGTTAATACCGTAGCATTCTTCTGTGCTTGCTTGTCTTTGTGGCTGTGGTAGTCACCCACAGTCAAATTAGCACTAAATGCCATGTTATTATATTATGATGAGTCAAGATGAACTGAGTATTAACATATTTAAACACAAAATAAGACTAATGATAAATCTGGTTCACCATCAGTTTGTGCTTGTACGATTTCTGGATTCTGCAGCTCAGGGAACCCATAAGTACCCATGAGTGGGGGAACTGTGTGGCAGTGTGTGATTTCTCTTGCTTTGTTCATGTGAAGAGAACAGAAGCTTTCCTGATGTTATTGCAATCTTTATCATGTTCATAATTTAAATTGAATTATGCTAATTCCCTGGTAATAGCTAAATTAGTTAGGAGACCCCCTTACCAAAAAAATAAAAAGATTAATATATGCAGTGATGATACAAATGGTTTACTTGTTCTGGCATTGTAAAAATATATTGTATGCTTGGACTTCTTGATTGCACAACTTGTGTTTTGAAAGTGATATGCTCCATGGACTCATGGGCTTGAACACATGGTTCCTAGGGTGTGGTGCTTTTTGAAGAAGTAATTATTTCACAACTAGAATTTTCCTGGGAAGGATGTGTCACAGCAGGTAGTTTCTGTGGTTTTCTAGCATAACTTCACTTCCTGTTTCTGCCTCTGCTTCCTATGCATATGACCACTCTGCTTACTGACTCTTCGGTTAGCCTCAGTTTTCTGCCATGATGAACTGTATCCCCTGAGAAGTGTAAGTTCGTATATAGCCCTGCCTCCTTCAAGTGGTCTTGTGCCACAGTAGTCTATAGCAACAGCAGAATTAACACAAAGCTAAGTCCTCAATCATCTTCTTCTGTGCTTTTCTCCCAGATTTTGTAATTGACACAAAGTAAAGGGACATTTCCAAACATTGCTCTTCAGCTTGATTTCTACAACATGCCCTCACAGCAGTGAAAGACCTGGGGTTTAAAATTCTGATGCTTTTTAACTATTCCTTGGCACAGAAATCAGCTGGAATTAGATCTTCAGTTAGGAACTGCTTCGAAGAATAGACATAGGTTTTAATTGAATGTACAAATTAAGGATTGATTAACTGAAAGTACCTATTAGGACATTTGAAGTAAGAATTAAGAAGATGAACCACCATTGAAATAAAAGTTTCAGTGCAGCAGTGCAAAACTGTCACTAAGTAAAGTGAAGCAGTTAAGGAAAAGTTATCCAAATTGAGAGGCAGAGAGGAGAGAATAGTAGAACTCCGAGGGCAGACATTCTGTTGAAATGAATAGCACTAGACCTTTAAGAGCTGGCATAAAGCTAGAATGTCAGGCCACTGGTGTTTACCAACTATTTTGACCTAGCATAAGAGTGAATTTCATGTCTTCTGGACATAAAATAATTTCTACAAGAGATTCCCAAGTTAGGAAGTTATCCTCTCATAGAAACCAGAAAAATAGGAAGTTTGTCCTGGGTCATTTAGAAAGACTTTACTGTGTTAGAAACCTGGCAGATAGCATAGTAAAATAATCATATCTTGAAGGTGTAAAAGGAATATCTTCTAATTCACTCTTCTAAAACAATGGAGACTAGTGCCTAGTGACAGCAATAAATCTGATAAAAATTTAGTTAGCTATGAGGAAAGCTGTGTTCTCTTGTTCAATGATGAAGTGTAAAGTAAATATTATAGGCATTAAAGATCAGGAAAGTTTTTTTTTTTTTAAATATGCTACTTAAAACATAGTCAAAAATAGAGACATCAAAAGCAAAGATGAGACACAGTCAAAGATTTATTCAGATTATTTGATGTCAGTAACAACAAATTTGAATGTAGGATGCTATTCTGAAAAAAAATTCATCTTATGAATCCAAACAGGCAGATATATATAGTAAAAATTGATGTCATTTTCTTTCAGTTTGGCAAGTATCACAGAGACATCCGAGAGGATCATGTCACAAGGGTTTGTTTTAGAATTACAACTTAGTTTACAATGAGAAACTTTAAACAGATTTTTTTGCTGTGGGAGAAGAAAAAAAATCAAAAGAGATTTGCTGACTGTGCAAAAGACAAGGTATAGAATTTTAGGTTTTCTTTTTTAAATTAGGATTATAAAATACTGTAGTATATGATACAAAAATATAATTGCTTAAGAGAATTTGATTTCTATTTCACAAACTAGGTAGGTGGTGAGAAATTTGTGGGTTGCTGTCTCTACGTGTGATGTCCATTGATGGTACAGGAGAGCTTTTATAACCGTTCCCTCCTGATCATTAAGGGAGAGAAAAGATTCAGAACCTACAATTTATAAGCAAGGTCCAGAAATAGTACTCATCACTTTTATTCACCTCACACTCAACAGTGAAACATCTGAGGATTAGCAGGAGCATGCAGTGTAATTTAGACAGCATGCTGACTCTGATGCAGTGGCAGTCTAATAACCCACCTGTCTGCTAGGTGGCTCAGAGCTTCCAAGGTCTCATCCTCTACAGACACTGCTTCAACATATGTTTAGGGACTATTAGGTCTACCTGCACTCATAGGAGACCCTTGGATGTTTCTCTTTGATTAAGATAAAAGTACAATATGCTCCCAGCACACGGTCCTCTTCTCAGATATCTGTGACTAACACAGCTACAGTCCTCTAATCAGTTTTATTCTTCCTCAAACTCCAAAGGAGGAATACTCTTAACGGTTCATCGCATGGCTATATTCGACTTCTGTTTTTCAAATCAATTCTTTTTTTAGTAACTGGTTATTCACTCTTTCTCTTTGATAAAATTAAAATAGTTATAATCTACCTTTACTGTTGTCCTAACAGTATGCATAAACAGAACTTGTATTAGTTAAATTTGGCAGATTCTAGGAAATAAGTGATATTTAAATCTAATGATATGAACGCTTTACAGGTTGGACAAAGCTTAAGAAAATGGAGTGTGGGCTCATATAAGATTAAACTGTATTAGAAGACTCCAGTATGAATACTAAATTACTTTGAGAAAGAAAGTCATGGCTTCTGATTAATTCTTTAATATCTGACAAGAAGAATATATATATTTACAAAAATATTTAAATATTTTATTTATACATTTATACCCACAATTTTAAATTAAAATCAGGGTTCAGTAATATGGTAGCAATAATAACAACCTACTATACTAACTATGCTGAGTGCTGTCAATGTGGTTAATAATTTTTTACTTAATTAACAGATATTCCAGTTTATAGAGGAGATAAGTAGGCGTAGAGATTATAATCATGGCCAAAGTCAATTGATTAGTAGAAACTCCTTAAAATGCTATGTTTTGGGCTGGAGAGATGGCTCAGCGGGTAAGAGCACCAACTGCTCTTCCGAAGGTCCTGAGTTCAAATCCCAGCAACCACATGGTGGCTCACAACCATCTGTAATGAAATCTGATGCCCTCTTCTGGAGTGTCTGAAGACAGCTGCAATGTACATACTTATAATAAATAAATCTTTAAAAAAATAAAATGCAATGTTTTAAAAGAATAGAATTGTTGTTGTCCTATTGAGGCTTGTTACTGCTCTGATGGAACATCATAATCAGGGCAACTTGGGGAGAAAAGGGAGGTTTCCAAATCAATGGATCTCAAAGAGGGCAGGAACCTGTAGCCATGAGTTTATTGGTACCTGCTAATTAAAGTCAAAGTCTACCATTGTCCTTAAAAGCCTTCTGCAATGGGCACAAAATGGGGACTCTCTTTATTAGCAGGGCTTTTCATTTTCTGACCTTGCCTGGGGAACCTGATACCCTCACCCTCTCTGTGATGAAGGTCACATAGCCTTGCTCAGATCACAAGTTCAACATGCTCTTTTTCCCTTTCTCTTTTCCTAATAAGTATCCTGGATTCCTAGAATGCCTCTTCATGCAAATAAGGCATTCTCAGAACTTTAAAACTCTAGCAGATGGTTTATCATTTTCCCCTGAAAGCTCTTTCCCATTCCCCAAAGCCACATGTACCCCTGGTTCACTCTGAGTAAAGTGAATGGGCACAGGCCCACCCTGAATAAAAGTATATGAACAAGTTAAGATCATCTCGGAGAGTTGTTTCATTGAAGATCATCAGAGAAGGCCTTCAGGATCCTTAGAGAAGGCCTTCTCTCTCTTCTTGCCTCTCCCTGCTGACACTTAGACCCAGGTTAACTGGGTTCCTGCAGAACTCCACCCGTTCTGGACTCCACCCTTCCAGCCTGGTGTGCCATAGAGCCTGGACACACTGAGAGGGAGGGAGCAGAGGACATGGAATCACGACTGGACTCCAAATGCATACCATGTGAGTTGATGAAGAGGCCCCAGAGGAGGACTGCAGCTTCCCGAGAAAATGGCTAAGAAAATGGCCTACAGGCTTGCATACAGCCCAATCTCATAGACGTATTTTCTCAATTAAGGACTCCTCGTTATTGATGACTCTAGCTTCTCAAGTTGACATCACTAGGCAGCACCACAGCTTGTATTTCATGATTGTAAGCTACATGGTATTTTGAATCTGCAAATACAAATCAACATGAAAAACTGAAAGATGTATTAAACGATATTGTATTATTTTTTTAAGTTGAGTTATTTATGTGGTCAGTAAGTAACTCAATTTACAAGGACACAAAATAGTTTCAGTTTGATTTAAATGATAGTTTTCATGAAAACTTGTTTTTTAGATTTCCAACTCATAATGAGTTAAAACATATTGAAGATAATTTTAAACTTAAGAGAACATATTTATGTTAATTATACTCAACCTACACATGCACGTATGTATTTTCATAAATAAACTTCATTTTACACATGTCATTTTGGCAAGCTTCTGTTCACTTGATTGTTTATATCTCAAAATTAAACTTTATAACACTTAAAGACAGCATTCATGTAGAGTACCTCCTCTGTGATCATAGAGAAAGTTAATGTAAGGTTTTTTGTATAAAGAAGAGCAAAAGAAAAATGATAATTTTAGAACAAATTTAAGCATCTCCAAGGAATCTTTTATATAAAGGGAAATTTAAAAATTGCAATTACTAAGTCCAGAAAAAATTATCTTAGAATTCTAAAGATATGATCCTAAATAAATACCATCTAAGTGTTAGGTATCTTCTAAATAACTTTGAAAAAATACAAATAAGAATTTCGGGGGAAAAAAAAAGAAGGAAAAAGGAGTCAAACAAAGTGAGGAACTTATAAAAACTCTCAGGCATACTCAGTGTGGTCAGTTTACATTTCTTACTGAATGTTAAGGCCTTAGGCCATGCTGTGAAGAAACCATAATTAGTGAGCATTGAATTATGAAAAAATGTTTTAAGAATTATGAGTAAGTTAAAGATTTAAAAAAAAAACTGAACAACTAAAAATAACCTAAGTGGCAATATATTTAAAAGCTAAATTAAACTCTAGCAATTAAAATCTAGTTTATTTAAAACAATAAAAGATTTTACATAATGTAATGTAACACTATATATTATATAATGTATAAAATATATACATAACAATGGCTATTATACTATATATTTTATAATACTATAATAAACTAAATAGTATAAGTATCATATTGTACTAGTTATACTACACATATGATATACATGCTTTAGAATATATTCAAATACATTATATGTATGTGTAAATATATTTGTATGTACACTTTATATCTGTCCCCAAGAATAACAAATTTGTGGGTTAAGCAATATATTTGTGGATATAAAACCTTGAAAGTACAGATCATAAGATTTACAAATCCTGTGACTTAAACATCCAATAAATTAGATAGACTTAGTAGTACTATCAAAATATGGTCATGAAAATGATTTAAATTAAGTGAGTTAATTTTTGATAACATATTCTACCAACTTAATTTTTGAAATTCTTTTGTTTTGCTTTGTTTTTTTGGCTATGAAACATATACATACACAAAAAATATTGATATAAGCTACCTATGAATTTACTTTTATCTTTGATCTCTTTATTCTATGTTAGTCTCTTTGATGAAGTTTCCATCTATCTATGATGTGTTATTGTTATTTTACCTGTCTATAAAACTAGTGTCCAGAAGGCAAAAATTCTTTTTATCATAGTGAACTTCAGAGCCGGCAACCATACCCTTCACACAGATGAATGGGAAGGGCTTAACAAGTCACCATTGATATCTTTTGAAATTAGATTGAAAGTTTATTTATTTATTTATTTACTTTGAACTTGTTTTTATAATTAATATATATTTAATTTAAAAATATATAAATGTGTATATATTCCATGTGTGTACAGTGTTTACGGAGGCCGGAAGAGGACAGCCAAACACAGGAGCAGGAAGCGCAGGAGGTTTGGAACCACCATTTGTGGTTAGGAACGGAAGCATTTGGAAGTACAGCAAATGCCCGGAGCCCAGAGTCAGCTTTCCAGCTATATTGATTCATCTATTTTTCCAATTAAAAACAGGTTTGCTTTTACTGAAAACAAACTTTGGCAAGTTAGGAATTGAAACTATAGATAGTGATTAATAAATTTTATAAAGAAAATATTTTACTTTAAGGGTTATCAAAAAAACAAACAAAACAACAAAGTGTGTGCAGCAGTTTGTAAAAAGAACAGAGAGAAGGAATTTAAATAAGAAAGCCCACAAGTAACATAATGATATTACTTTTCAGACATGCGTTGGAGAAATAATCAATGTAATGATTTGTACTTTCATGGACTACACACCTGTAAAACCAAGTCAGAATCAAACAAGGACTGTTCATCAGTGGAACTGATATGGAAAATTCTATGGAACTTTTTAGGAATAGAAACTCAGAGAATTAGCTTTACGAACTAGAGGGAAGAGATGTTAGACATGATGGTAAGTACAGAAACATTTTAAGAGATTTTATTCTAAGTATAATGAGAAGATATGGACTGATGGAAACAGAATTCATATAAAAGAAGGAAAAGTGATCTTTGTAGAGAAATTTCCATTTGTTTTTCTTATATATTGAAGAGGCCCCAGGAAAAATAAACAGTTGTGGTACAAGTTGGTTGAGGCAATTATAGAGCTGAGTTCCTGATCCGAATGGAAGTGGGTAGGTATGAGGTAGTACTTGGGTGTTGGTCCTTAAGGCAAGCTCAGTGCTTTCTTAGCAAGACCAGATCCAGCTTACTCACACAATCTGGCACAGAGATGCACACAGGTTGAATGTGAATCCAAATTAACAGTGTGAAAATTATCTTGTGTGCATCATAACTGGTAGAATGATAAAGAATTTCCTGCTGTAATTGAGAGTAGGACTAGAGAGTAAACTTGGAGAGGAAAATTTTAGAGAGGGAAGAGTCTATGACATTGCCTAAAAGTGAGAGACTAAATGTCTCAGTCATTAAAATATTTGTTTCTGTGTGGACTTCAACACACCCTTTAATTTTGTGACCATAATAATAAAAATATTATAATAAAAGTGATACTGGACAATATGCTCTTTGGGCAAATTTTACTGCTTGGCTGTAAGGAGAAAATAAGTAGGATAGTTTAGTGAAACCTATCATGAATTTTATAGGCAAGTATGATAAGTATGTATAGTCAAAGGCTTGTGAGAAATTCAATTGTGGACTATAATGTGAGTAAAATCTAAAATGCAAAAAGATTTATTTATTTATTATATATAAGTACACTGTAGCTGTCTTCAGACACACCAGAAGAGGGCATCAGATCTCATTACAGATGGTTGTGAGCCACCATGTATCTTTAAAAATAAATGTAAAAAAGTATCTTTATAAAACTCATAAAACAATATGAGCCTTAAGTCAGTTTGTAAAGAACACACTTTAATATGAACCTGATCGTTAAAAGAGAATATTTAATGTTCCCCCCCCAAAAAATCTAAAATGCAAAAATGCGTGGGTGAATATTTAAAACATAATAAGAACCATATGTAGAAAAGTTTTGCATAATTTTGATCCATTGTCTCCAGACAAAAAGAATGACCTTGTAAATTGCTCTGAGGTTGCACATCATTTAAACAAGTCATGTAAAGATTCAGAACTCATGGTATTCTACAACGGAGTATGCTTGTGGTTCTTTACATGTCAACAAAATTTCTAATTAAATATATCGTAATATTTATACATTATCTTTTATAGTAACACTTTATAGAAAAATTCACATGTCATTCAAATATTAAGATGTCAGGAGTGATACAAAGAGAAATAATACATAAAATTTCTTAAGAATTGCTTAAAAATATTAAATTATTTAAACAACAATACATAATATGATGAAGCAAATTATTAAATCAGACCAAAATTTTCAATAGTAAATATATTTATTTGTTAATTATATGTGAGTATCACATTGATTACTTTAATTGAATGTTCAATTTTCAAATTCTAATTTTCCTCATTAGACTTTATTTTTCTTTATGTATCCAATGCTAATAAATACATAGAAAAACAGTAAGATAATTTAAAAGTTTGTTTTTGAACCAATTCATGTACTGGCTGGTTTTGTGTGTCAACTTGACACAAGCTGGTGTTATCACAGAGAAAGGAGCCTCCCTTGAGGAAATGCTTCCATAAGATCCAACTGTAAGGCATTTTCTAAATTAGTGATAAAGGTAGGGAGGGCTCTACATCTCACTGTGGGTGGCACCATCCCTGGACTGATTGTCCTGGGTTCTGTGAGAAAACAAGCTGAGCAAGCCATGGACACAAGCCAGTAAGCAGCACCCCTCCATGGCCTCTGCATCAATTCCTGCCTCCAGGTTCCTGCCCTGTGTGAGTTTCTGTCCTAAGTTCCTTTTGATGATGAACAGCAGTATGTAAGTGTAAGCTGAATAAACCCTTTCCTCCCCAGCTTGCTTCTTGTCCATGATTTTTTTGTGCAGGAATAGAAACCTTGTCTAAGACAGTAGCTAATTTCTACTTTTTACTATTTTTTTTTTTTTGAGAATGACATGTTAGTGCTGTATTTACATTATTTCCACTCCCCCTAGCTCCTCCTGAAAATTTTATCCATGCCATTCCTTCACTCATTTACAAATTATTACACTCTCCTTCATAAAATGTTGTTTTACACACGCACACACAGACACACACACACACACACAAAACTTACTAGATACGTACAATATTAAGAAAGGGAGAGTCTGTCTTCTTAATCATGAACCCCTTACTACATGATTAAGAAGATAGACTCTCCCTTTCTTAATAACCCTTAATTACATGGAGCTATTCATCTGGAACTAAGTCCTTGTGAGATGTCTCCACCCACATTGTCATGTCCTCTGATAATGTCATTGTGCATGTATTGTTTAACAGAATCTATTTAGGAGTCTTCATGTTTATAGTTTCTGTGTCATGTTTAGAAGAACTTAGCACAGAGCAGATATCCCAGTCCTCTGGCTTTTACAGTCTATCCTTTCAGCCCTATTCCATAAGCTTTCAGTGTAGAAGTTTTGTTGTCAATGTATCAGCATTTAGGTGTTCTCTAATATTTTGAAGGATTGTGGGTTTTATAGTGGTCTCTGCTACAGCCCAAAGATCTTGGCTAAGGGGTGAGAGACACACATTTCTGTAGGTATAAAGATAAATATTTAGAATGCCATTAGAAATTATAAATACCTAGAAAAGTGGAAATAGAAAGTATGGGTTAAAAGTGGTGTCCCATGTCTGGCCCAGGGCTCTGGCCAGACTAGGTGAGACTGGACTCAGGAAGTTTGACTGTGCGCACCCCATGCTGTCATAGGGTGAGCATCATCGGGCTGTGAGAAGCCACGGGACCCTGCTCCAGGGCTGGGGAGCACCTTCTAAGGTCCCAGAGGAAGTGGCATAGTCAGGCTCATGGGTCCCCATGCTGCACAGAGGCCAGGAATGTCAGTTTCTCACTCTTGGGCACAGCAGATGCCCACTGGATGTCAAGGAAGAGCTGAGAATGGAGCGGGGGCCAGAGGGGCGGCTGCTACCCCAGAGCTAAAGAGAAAAGGGCAGGAGGAGAGAGCTCTGGCTGATTCTTATCTCTGGCTTGTTTGGCAGGTGGCTTGGATTGATGGAAACCATGTCCGAAACCTCCTGTGGGAGATTAGATGCAATGGAGATTAAATGCAATGGAGATTAGATGCAAGTCCTCCAAAGAGGAAGAAGACTTGCTCTATTGCTCTACACAGTGGACCCTAATGAGCAGAGACAGTCCATGGTTTTAAGGCGTTTACTGTATGGCAGAGAGCTGTGATGAGTGAAATCGTACCCTACTTTCTCAGGGCTGGCTTGAAGTTAACTACCTTTTGCAGAGAGGTGTGTCTGGGAAGGGGAGCTAAGAGAGTAGTAGAGGCAGAGGAAGGCAGAGAGAGGGAGAGAGTCGAGAAGTGGAGGCTGGTAATGGCCATGTGGAGAGATGAGGGAAGGGATGCAGAGAGAGGGGAGAAAGAAGGCAAAGGAGAGAGGCAAGAGTAAAAGAGAGCGGAGGGGGCAAGCAGCCCCTTTTATAGTGGGCCAGTACTACCTGGTTCTTGCCAGGTAACTGTGGGGGTGGAGTCCAGATAGAATACCAGGGGCTTGGGGTATTGCCCTACATGACTGTTGGCCACAGAATTATGGAGAGCTGAGGCCTTGTGTCAGCAGCCTAGTGTCTGGGAGCGTGGCAAACACCTTCAGTGTCTTGCAGAATACCCGCGGAGTCTCCGGGGTTTAACCCCCAATAGCTCAACCACAAAACGGGCTGCCTTTCACCATCCCACAAGAAAGCTTCTCCAGCAGCGTCAATGACTTCATCAGGCATGGCTACCTGGCTTGGTTTAGAGAACCACATAAAAGTTCTCTCAACTACTGAGTGCGCCTTGAGTCCAGTTAGACAGCCATTTGCTAGTCTCTAGATATAAATAAAGTCATTAAACCCTTTAGGATTTCTGGTCATGTTGGTCATTGTTGTGACTCATAGGCTTCATGACTATATAGAATTATCTGTTGCTTGGAACCCCCTACCAAGAAAGACTCTGGAAGTTGGGAGTAAGAAGGCACAAAGTCAAGGACACAGAGTCAGACAAGTGGCAAAAGCAGACTTGTTCATTGCGTGAACTGGGTATACCGTTATAGACCCTTCCCAGCATCTCATTGGCTCTCAAGGTGTCAGATGTGGTTCTCTTTCTTTCTCCTTGGCTCACATAATTGCCTGACCCGGTATCAGTGGTCTCTAGCCAAGCAGGCAGATTCTAAGTGGTCTGGGGGAGGAAGTGTCAGCAGCACATGTGCCCGCATTTCTGCTGGGCCTGCTTGGCTAAGTTCCTCCTACAATTATCTATGGTTTTTACCCTTGTCACTTTGCATAGCGCCTTTTGATGCTGGATGTTAGACCTCAGGAAGGAGGCTATCAGATCATGTCCATTTTAATTCTTCCAAAGTACATAGTATCTTCTTCAGCAGTAGGATCTTAATTTCAAGTACTTGGAGGCAACCAAGGCCGTGGAGTGGCCTCGACGCCCGTGACTACCAACTCAGACAGGCTTTTCATGTCTGGTGCTAGGATTTTCTTGAGATAGATCATGGCTCGTGGGAAAGCATCATAGCCTCAAGTAAAATTATTTTCTTCAATACACATGCACACAAACACACACACACCACACATTTAAAGAAACACAAAATAATGTTTCTCTACTAGTCTTTCTTTTTTTAAAAAATTGGTTATTTAATTATTTACATTTCAAATGTGGTGCCCCTTCCCAGTCTCTTCTCCACAAACACCCATCCCATTCCCCCTCCCATTTGCCTTTATGAGAGTGCTCTGCCACTAACCCACCCACTCCCTCCTTGCCCTTCTAGCATCTCCCTATGCTGGGGCGTTGAACCTCCACAGAACCAAAGGCCTCCCCTCCCATTGAGGACAGATAAAGCAATCCTATGCTACATATGTAGCTGGAGCCATGGACTCATCCATGTATATACTCTTTGGTTGGTGGTTTATTCCCTGGGAGATTTGGGTGGTCCAGCTAATTGATATTGTTCTTCCTATGGGGTTGCATTCCACTTCAGTCCCTTCAGTCTCTACTAGATTTTAAAAACTCCTTAGTATTATTTGTCTCTACTCCCTCCCATTCTGTCTGTAATGCTTTCTCTTTCCCATTCTCAGATAAATTTCTCATGTTTCTTCCATTTTCCAGTGTGTAGCACCCGGGTCCTCATAGCCCCCATCTACAATCTCCAAAAAAGATATTTTAGACAGTAGGGATAATAATATTATATATGCTTGAGATTTTAATTTTATTTTTGATACTATAAGTAAAATTTTTCTCCTTTTCCTTCCCTTCAAACTCTCCTGTATAATCCTCCTTACTCTCTTTGAAGTTCACGGACTCTTGTTTTCAGTAGTTTTTATTGCATGCATATGTGTTTATGCACATGTATATATATTCCTAAATATAACCTGTTCGGTTTATATGATGTTACTTATATGTATGTTTTCAGGACTGACCAAATGGCAATGGACAACCAATTGCCACTCTCCTCCCTCGGGAAGATCACCTTTCTTACTTCCAGCTTGCCTCACTTGCCTTGGTTCTTTGAGTAGGATTGAGGCCCTAGGGGCTTTGCCTTGTCCATTTTTGCATGCTCATTGGAGTGTTCCTTCTTCAACTCATATTAGGGTAGTCATGTTGGTCAGGTTTTAGGTATAGCCTCTGATATTACTAGGAGACAGAATTGCAAAGAAAATTTACTAATCCTCTGGCCCCTACATATTTGTATCCACTGAAGCCGAAGAGTACAGCTCCACTGTGTATCCCATCCATTTTATGAGCCTCTTTTGAAATACTGTGATGCACTTACAATGATTGCACAATTTTGAAAATAATACAGATTTTCATTTCATGTCATTTTAAAAGCTATATGTGTTTAGCTAATCTAAAACCACACTTTGAAGGATAGAAACCATTCCAAATGAGACAATCTCACAGAGAACAGATGGTGTCTAGAACATTATAATAGAATATTCTGTTGTGAGGATGCTCTTTATCCATGGTTCCAACAATTTTAGTCATAAGCAAGGTATAAGTATTGAACTCCAAAGTAAAGTTAATATTATGAAGGGATTGAATTTTAATTTTTTCATTTAGTATGTGGTAGTATTCACATGAAGCTAGTGGCTACTATATTCGATGGTGTGATTTTAGGAGTTTCTTCTGGAGCCAAGAATTATTTAGGGATGGTGGGATATTTACTTACGGCAGTTATAGAAAAGATAAATTATGATGCTGAATACTTCTTTGTTTGTTTCTAATGTGTAATATCTGCTAAGCTGGACTAACCATACATTTCAGAATTCACTCTTTGGTTTCATTAAAGTTAGAGTAAGGTAAGGGAGTTTATTTCTGTTTCAGTTGCAGCCTGTAAAGGGAGTAGTCATTTAGTATCAGGTAAGAAGCATCACTTCACTCAATTAAGTATAAATTTAGCTGATGCTGGCAACTATTTTGCAGGTAAAATTGCCCACTCTGATCAGTTGAGATTATATTAATCAGAGGTATATTATCAAATATGGATTGGGTGGGATCTCTTAGAGTAGAATTAATTTTTCTGTGAGTTGAAGATTTCTAACTAGTATCCACATTTGCCACTATTCCCTGATTCCTTTATATCTGACATCCTGACCTTTCATAATCACAGTGCTATAGCCTGGTGTATTCATCCCTTCTTAAATGCTTGCCTATAGTACCTGACTATCAGCTCTCATGTTGACAGGGTTCCTGCCCCTTCCTCTTGCTCACTGCCTTCCAAGTGGACTCCAGGTTTAATATTTAAGATGTGCCTCAAACTTTTGTAAACCAATCCACTGCAGCAAATCGCTTTGATAAATGCTGTGTTGATGAAAGATGGATGCCATAGAAAGAGAGTAGATAATTGTCTTCTTATACCTTTGACTGCCTTTGAACTTGACACAAATGTTTAACCCTTTTGCTTTTTATAGCAGAGAAAGGGAAAATTTCTTGTTTTGTTTGCTTTGTGAATTGGTATAAAAGATGTGGCCCATTCAATGCTGTACTTCTTTTCCCACATTCAGAATAAAATGCTGAAGTCAATGTAGCCTCCAGGAAGGGCAAGTGGTCAAAACAAACTCTTATAGGGTTCATTAGATATGCATTCACACATTTAGCTCTCACAATGGAAATGTCAAACTTCAGCTGTTTAATTTTTCAAGAAATCAAAAAATAATAATAATTATAGGACTGTCATTAGAAGGTCTTTACGCTGTGATATAAAGTAAATCCAAGCAAGTAAATTTACTGTCACTTTTCATTATTTAACAATTTATCAGACAATAGACAGAACATAGTGACATGAGTTACATCAAGACTTAATGAGTTTGTAATTATTCCCATTGAGAAACGCAAAACTTGTTGAGATAACAAGGTATTTCATCAGCACTCCATAGCTGATGCTGAGAAAGAATTGGTAGCTATGGAAAAGTGGGGAGGTAAAAATCAACAAAATAGATAAAATATGGTGCAATAAAACATTGTACATGTCAAGAGGCCAAATACATTTATAGTTAGTCTTGCTTTTGTGTGTCCACAAGGGAGAGTTCATATCCATCATACCATCTTTGGAGGCTAAATGTGTGAAATTTATTTGATACCTATGTTCAAACATAAGCAATATATATATGTATATATATATATATATGTATGTATATATATCAAGAAATATTCATTTTATGATCAGTAGTAAAATGAAGTATTTAGAAACTACACATCAGACTTTTACTAGTGGGGAAAATCATGTTTTGTATGTTATAATTAAAAATATTGTGCTATTGTTAAAATGTTTGAGGGAATTAATATCCAATTATATATGTTAGTAAAAAATTGACAAGTGGGTGGAGCTATTGTTTTTGCAACAATTTAATATTTGTGCACTCACAGACTGTATTAAGGAAGTATTACAATACTATAAGCAGGTAGGGCGGAAGAGAGTTGAAGAATGGAAGATAGATTGAAACATTTTTCTTTTTACCGCGTGAAAACAGATCATGTTAGGTCTTTATTTGTGAAGGTGTATATTGAATCTTCTAAATAAATGAAAATCAGAATATTACCATTGGAAGATAAATATTCATAAGATGATGACCTAAAGGGACATAAAAGGGTTTATTCTATTTACAGAGTGGCAATTTCTATTACTTCAAAGATTTTATGAATGGCGTGTGGCAATTTTACCAGTGGATTTGAGGATTTTTATAATGAATGGTTAGTGATGGCCTGTCTGTCTTTCATGGTGAGGATAAATAAAGTATTAGTGAAACACAAGACTACTCGTTCATTCTTCCTCTTACATGTTCAACGGACCGCTTCGCTCAAAGCCTTGTTTAGCTGGCGACTCAGATTTGAAGAAAAATTAACAAAAGGAAATGAGCTCCAAGAGGCACAGTTCTGAGTCAGCTCACTGTGCTATTTAGTGGTGTCTGGCTCTGTCCGCCAGGGAGAGGAGGCTTCCTCCTTATCAGCTCAGAAACAGCGCTGAGCAGTGAGTGCTACTGCATGCTTCCATTCCTGTTTCCTGTGAGAATGCCATTCTCAATCACCCAGCTCTGGTGTCCTGTCTCTCGCCCAGCTCTGGTGTCCTGTCTCTCGCCCAGCTCTGGTGTCCTGTCTCTCGCCCAGCTCTGGTGTCCTGTCTCTCTTGATACATTGATGTCTTCACTCTCTCTCTTACTGTATTTTCTACTCAGAAACTTTGCATCAGAAATGGAAAGAAGTGAACTGCTGCAATTTGGCTTTTTAAAATACCCCTTATTTTACTTCCTACACGATGAATTTCATTTGATTCAGTAGAGAGAAAATAATCAATTTGCTGAAGAAAAGAACTAATGCCCCATTAAAGCTCTGCTAGAGATAGACTACCATTTGAGAATACATTTGACTTTTAACAATATATAAATTTTAAAATGTCTTTATTTGATGTGCTATTATGTAAAACCTTTTGATGTTCTTTTTGAGAACATCAGATAGAACCTAAAGATGAAGATGAACTTATATTTGCATCATTTTTTTTAAATATATGACCCTATCAGGGTCCATTCTCATTCACAGCAGCATAGTACTGACTCTGCTTTGACTCTCTTGTCCTCTATTTTTGCCTCCCCCCCTTTTTAAATCTGAATCAGTCTTTTTTTTTAAGATTTATTTATTCTTTATTTATTTATTGTAAGTACACTGTAGCTGTCTTCAGATCACCAGAAGAGAGTGTCAGATCTCATTATGGGTGGTTGTGAGCCACCATGTGGTTGCTGGGATTTAAACTCAGGACCTTCGGAAGAGGAGTCAGTGCTCTTACCCGCTGAGCCATCTCACCAGCCCCTATTTACATCATTTTTAACTTTCCTTGATCAAACTCTTCCTTTGGCCTTCCATCAGCTCTTGATCTCCTCTCTTTTTTCTTATTTATTTATTTTTCTTTTTTAGTAGATATTTTCTTTATTTACATGTCATATGATATCTCCTTACCCAGTTTACCCTCCACAAAAAACAAAAATCAAAAAAACAAACAAACAACAACAACAAAAAACCAACCCTGTTCCTTCCTCCTGCTCGCCACTCCACCCTCTCCATCATACTGGCCTGGCACTCCCCTACACTGGGACATAGAACCTTCACAGGCCCAAGGGCCTCTCCTCCCATTGATGATTGACTTGGCTATTCTCCACTATACATATGCTGCTGGAACAATTAGTCCCACCATGTGTACTTTTTGGTTGGTGGTTTAGTCCCTGGGAACTCTGAGGGTACTAGTTAGTTCATATTGTTGTTCATCCTAAGGGGCTGCAAATCCTTCAGCTCCTTGGGTTCTTTCTCTAGCTCCTTCATTGGAGACCCTGTACTCAGTTCAATGGATGTCTGTGAGCCTCCACTTCTGTATTAGTCAGGCCAAAATGCAGACACTTCATTCCTTCTTAAAAGGGGGAACAAAATATCCATGGAAGGAGTTGCAGAGACTAACTATGGAGCAGAGACTGAACGAAGGACAATCCAGCCTGACACAGTGTCTCCTGAGATACTCTTGATCACCTCTTATCATATGTTTACGTGAATAATATGAATATATAGTTCCAAACTCTTATATATATAACCTTTTCAGTCTCTTTAGCATTGCTCATTTATAAATATGTCCATGATGATAAGGAATATACATTTTATATAAAAGCTGAGGAAAAACCACTTCCCCTTCTCTAAACAGCTACTGTTGCTCTTCATGTAGGAGTGAAACAACGTAGAATTTCCCCTTTCTATGTTGGCAAGTCAATTTGTGTTATCATTATGCTGGTCAGATTCAGGCAACCATATTGTTGAGATTTCATGAATGATTTTCCCCTACCATTCCTATTGGATAGCATCTACCAACCCTCACTCTTGGAACGTTTAAAAATTGGTGTGACTACTATGGTGATTTCTCAAAAGCCTAAGAGTAAATCTATCATCTGATCTACCTGTATCCCTGACTGACATATGCCAAAATGATTCAATATCCTAAATCCAGAGATACTTGTTCATCCATTCTATTAGTAATTGATATGGAATAGAAACTAATTGTTCTTCAACTGAAAGTTGGAAAATGAAAACATAGAATAAGAATACTTTCCCACCCTTATCAGCTACTTCTGAAGCCATAATTGTAGATTCTGGGAGACTCTTTTAAAATGAAAATAAAGTAACAAAACAGAAACTGAGACATTGAATCATTACTCACAGGATCATAAATTTCAGACAGATTTAAGTGAAAAAATCAACAGCCTAAAAGTACTGGAGGAGTAACTGGGACCAGCAGGACCAGGCACACAGGAACTCTGCCAGCCCAGTGACTTGGGTTCCTTCTGGTCTGTCTGGGCTGGGGTTCAGAGCTGACCTTGGGCGCAAGCTCCGCAGCCAGTCCCACAACACCCAGAGGAAGCTCTACTCCCAGGCGCTCTGACACACCCAGGATCAGAGGTGTGCTGACACACCCAGGATAAGAGACCATGGGCGCAAGCTCCACAGCCAGTCCCACAACACCCAGAGGAAGCTCCATTCCCAGGCACTCTGACACACCCAGGATCAGAGGTAAGCAGGAACAAACATCTGTCCCAACACTGGGAGTAACTGGGACCAGCTTGACCAGGCACACAGGAACTCCGCCAGCCCAGTGTCTCTGGTTCCTTCCAGTCTGTCTGGGTTAGTGTTCTGAGCAGACTTTGGACACAAGCTCTGCAGCCAGTCCCACAACACACAGAGAAAGCCAAACTCTCAGGTGATCTAACAAGCCCAGGATCCCAGGATCCCAGAATCACAGGATCAGAGAGACAGCTTGACTCTGAGGAGTTCTGACACAACCGGGATCACAGGAAGGACAGACTCCAGTCAAATTTAGCAAGGGCAGGTAGCACTAGAGTTAACCCGATGGCCGGGGGCAAGCATAAGAAAATAAACAACACAAACCAAGGTCACTTGCCATCATCAGAACCCAATTCTCCTACCATAGCAAGTCCTGGCCACACCGTCACACCAGAAACACAAGATTCAGATATAAAATCACTTATCATGATGATGATACAGGACCTTAAGAAAGACATAAATAGCACCCTCAAAGGAATACAGGAGAACACAGGTAAAGAGCTAGAAGCTCCTAAAGAGGAAACACAAAAATCCCTTAAAGAACTACAGGAAAACACAATCAAACAGGTGAAGGAAATGAGCAAAACCATCCAGAATCTAAAAATGGAAATAGAAACAATAAAGAAATCAGAAAGAGAGACAACCCTGAAGATACAATACCTAGGAAAGAAATCAGGAGCCATAGATGCAAGCATCACCAACAGAATGCAAGAGATAGAAGACAGAATCTCAGGGGCAGAAGACACCTTAGAAAACATTGACACAACAGTCAAAGAAAACGCAAAAAGCAAAAAGCTCCTAATCCAAAACATCCAGGTAATCCAGGACGCACCGAGAAGACCAAACCTAAGGATAATAGGTATAGAAGAGAGTGAAGACTCCCAAGGTAATGGGCCAGTAAATATCTTCAACAAAATTATAGAGGAAAACTTCCCTAGCCTAAAGAAAGAGATGCCCATGAACATACAAGAAGCCTATAGAACTCCAAATAGACTGGACCAGAAAAGAAATTCCTCCCGTCACATAATAATCAAAACACCAAATGCACTAAACAAGGAAAGAATTTTAAAAGCAGTAAGGGAGAAAAGGCAAGTAACATATAAAGGCAGGCCTATTAGAATTACAGCAGACTTCTCACCAGAGACTATTAAAGGTAGAAGATCCTGGGCAGATGTCATACAGACCCTACAAGAACACAAATGCCAGCCCAGGGTACTATACCCAGCAAAAATCTTAATTACCATAGATGGAGAAAACAATATATTCCATGACAAAACAAAACTTACACAGTATCTCTCCACTAATCCAGCCCTACAAAGGATAATAGATGGAAAGCATCAACATAAGGAGCAAAACTACACCCTAGAAGAAGCAAGAAGTTAATCTTTCAACTAATTCACACAAACCTAATTCCACCTCTTACAACAAAAACACAGGAAATGACAATTACTTTTTCTTAATATATTTATTTGAAAATTAATATTACCAACATATCCTAATTGATTGAA
>NW_022196896.1:121420449-121436558 GCF_008632895.1 Mastomys coucha
GTCTCTGGGAGGAGCAGTGGTACAAAAGGGGAACAAGAATGTGATTCAATTCTATTTAATTAAAATATATTTTTAAATGTTAACTAATTCAGATAAATTGAAATCATGTAACTTTTCTGATAATGCAATAAAAGTTAAAAAAAAAGTACTGGAAAAAAAAGGAACAAAACAAAAAAACTTACAAGAAAGAAACAGGGCCAAGTATTCAGGAAAACTGCTGCTCATGGAATTCTAGAAAGTAAATAATGCCTGCCACACATTGCCAGACAATGAAACAATGACTTAGGGTGGAGCAATGAATGGAAAAAAGTATTCTAAAGAAATAAAAACATATAGGGTTAATATTAAGAAACTATACTATCAAAAGTGATATTCAACATCAATGAAATTTCCTTGAAAATTGTAATGCAGTTCTTCATAGTAATGGGAAAAGAAATCTTAAAATTCAAATGAATTTATGTATTTATTTATATATAAATGTATATATATAAATGTGTGTGTGTATATATATGTATGTATACATATATATGACAATTAAAAACTTGAACAATAAGAATACTGTTATATGTGTCACTATTTCTGATTTCAAGTTTACTGCAGAGCCATCATAAAATAAAACAAAACAACAAGACCAACGAAAACCAGTATACTATTAGTATAATAACAGGTACATTGATCAATTAAATAAAAGCAAAGTTCCTGAAGGAAGTCCACAGACTTATATCCACAGGATACTTTTCATCAGAGAAGAAGAAAAAAAAGAAAACACATTGGAAAAATGACATTTATAAATGGTGCATGAAACTGGATATGTACTGTAGAAGACTGAAACTTGATCCTTGTCTCTCAACTTGCATGAAAATTAGTCCAAAATGGATCAAAGATTTTGATATTAGAGTTGAAACTCTAAAGCTTTTAGAAGAAGAAGAAAAAAGGAGGGACACAGTTCAGGAGATAAGCTCATGTACAGGCTTTCTGAATAGAAGTCTAGTTACACACACACACACACACACACACACACACACACACACACACACACGGATCACCAACAAGTGCAGCATCATAAAATTAAAAATCTTATGTATTGCAAAGGAAAATGCTTTTCAACTGAAGAGGAAGTTTTCAGAATGGGAAAAATACTGGCCATGTATCTGATGAAGGATTCGACTCTAGAGGAACTCAAAACAACAAACAAACAAACCAGTCTAAGAAACAACCAATCCAGTTTTAAAAGGGGCCTATGGAGCTGAGCACAGAATTCTCAAAAGAAGAAATACTAATCTCTAAGAATATTTTTTTTTAAGTGTTCAAAATAACTGACAATCAAGGAAACTCAAGCAAGACTATTTTGGGGCATTCATCCTAACCTAATCAGAACAGATTTTTCCAAGAGTAACAACAACAATAAAACCAAATAACACAAACGGCTGGCATGGATGTGGAAGTAGATTCCCCCAAACATTGTGGCTGGAATGGTTGACTTGTATAGTCACTTAGGTAATTCGTGCAGACGCTCTTAGAGGCTACAAATTCACCTACTGTATGGAATTTCTATATCACCTTCAACTTTTATCCAAAACTCTACATCCTACTACAGATGTTCATGCTCTTTGGTGTTCATAGATACTTTATTCACAGTAGCTAAGAGATGGAAACATACTCTACGTGTACTAATGGGATATGGATAATGAAAGCATGGTATCTATGCACAATGACTTTATTCAACTGGTAAAATGTCTGTCTGTCTGTCTCTGTTTCTTTCTACTTGTTCTTCTTGTTCTTGTTCTTCCTTCTTTCACATGCCACACAGAAACACACACACACACACACACACACACACACACACACACACACACACCAAAATAAAATTCTAATTGGAATTAAGATCCAAATCCCCAATGCTTTGTAAAATAAATCTGACAAAGAAGATACGTATGGAAAGATTAAGGTCCAAGAGGTAAAACTACCACTACTATTCCTTAAATGATCATAGTAGCCAACTGCTCTTTAAAGTTACCTCTCTGTATCCATTGATTAGAACAATTCTTATTCCCCATCAGACAAGTGTCTCTATTCAGTAGGCATTGTTTAACACAGTGACTCAGTACAGGTCCAAATAGGAGGGATATTTTTCTTTCCCTTGGGTGGGGATGGTTCACTTATGCCAATGCCTTCTCAGATACCAAGTATGGATTGTAAAGAGACTTTTGCAGTAGTTTTATTACTTTTCCACCTAAAAGTCTGCTCGGCCAAATTAGGTAGCAACCAATGCATCCTAAGATGGGAAGCATTGCTCTGGTTCAATAGTGTTGGGCTTAGCAGTGGATAATGATTAATGCAAGAACACTATACTGGTCAAATGGCAAATTAAGAGTCTGGATTGCTCAGCAGCTTTTGGTACCTCCATATCATATTTCCTCCATACAACGCTCAGGGAATATCCTAGAAGAAGAAATTGAAATATTACAAGAGCCAGAGGTCAGAGAGAGATGGAGTAAAACTATCTTCTGAAGATGGCAGGCCTATGAATCCTTAGCAGCTGTATTTATCATCATCTATGTTGCTATCCTGTACAAGATCAAGCCAGTCAACCTTTTAGCATGGATAAGGGAGGGGCTTATCAAGCCAACTCCTCCATGAAGAGGTACTAGCAACTGATGTCTGCTAGAGGAGGAAGAGTCAGTTTTATTAGAGGATACAGCAAGCTGAGCATACTTGATGCCTTCACATGGCATTGTAGGCATGGTTACATAAGCAATGCCCATTGCATTGTGGGTTGTAATTTCATATTATTTTTAAAAAAATATATTATGAAATTGAGAAGGGAGGTTGGAAACTTGGAATGGATCACAAAGGAGTTAGGGGGAAATATAGGTGTGAATATGATTAAAATGTATTGCTACATGACACTCTGATTTGCATGGATATGCCAATGTTCTATTCCCTAACTTTTTAAAATATGTGTATATCAGTTACTGGTGGTTTGGAATTTTTTTTTTTTTTTTTTTGGTAAACTATAAAAGGGGCAATACAGCTAAGAGTTCACATGCTCTATCAAAGCAACAAAGTTAAGCCAGGAGGGTTAATCTAAAAGTAAGTATTGTTCTGCACTGTAAATACAAGCCATTTGCTCACATTTAAAATTGTCTCATTTTTCCACCCCTTTTTATGCAAATGACATTCAACCTGTACTGACAATATCCCTAATTTTTACTTATTATGTTTTGAAGTTAAAGTGTAAGTTAAATTGAAGTTAATGTTAAGTCAAACATTAAGTTTTTCATATAACATGCCTATGTAAAATTTTCAGGGAAGATTATTTAGAATGCAGATATGACTTACATTTTCCAGAGCATCCACTCAGAAGAATGAGAGTTTTATCGGAACAAGTAAACTTCGGACACTAAAAATGTTCTCTAACAGCCAAATATATATTTTCTGAAAAGTTGTAATCACCCATATGTATTATGTTTCTCCCCAACAGAGAACATGCCATAAGGCTCCTGAGTTGTAAAATGAGCCTTCCATGATGAGTTTGTAGGCTGGAAACCACAACAAATATGTGGACCACACTCTGATCCCTGACAATAAGCATTTAAGATCATGAGGATTAGCAACTAAAGGTTTAGCCTTCCTCTGAGTCAAAAACATATGCTTTTCTAAAAATACTATACTCCACAAATTATTCTCTATTTTTATCATTTGAACTTGTGTTACACTTACCACTTGTATTAAACAATTCACTGTCATGAGTCAACCTTACTTTTCTGGATTGCTTTTAATGTACTCAATTTACTGTTTCTTTGGAGAAGAAAAACCATAATGTGGTTTCATGATCTACTCTCAGATGCAGTATATATCATTTTACTACTCTAGTAGGTAATGTGAACTTGGCATAGTGGGGCCTAAAAACAGGCAAACTACATTCTCATGCAATAGCCAACTGTATTTAGAGCTTCAGGTAAGTTAGACTCTGAGTGTTAGGAAGAGTCATCGAAGTGTATAATCAAAAGATCAAGGTAGATGAGGCAAAGCATCTTTTTCCATAAAGACATATAAACAGAAAACCATAGGCTTAAGTCATGAGTCTATGTGAGGCTTAAGTCATGAGTCTATGTGAACAATGAGAATCTAAAGTGAACCTGCTCCTCTCTGCCTCACCAAGGAGAGGCAAGAAAGCAAATTTCAAGAACAACGTATGTTATGGAGGAACAGCGTTTATAAGACTCTTGCCTTGTTTACTTGGTGTTTTCTCATAAGGTCTCACAAGTCTCCTTATGGACCAGGTTCTGGCAGAAGTCACAGAAAAAAAAATTTACCAGTGTTGGAGCATTTGACAATGGAATGGCAACATTTTAGTTCAATTTTTAATGACATTGAGACACAAACTCCAAATATTTTTAAAAATATTGAGGAAGAAAAATGTGTAAATTTTCTCTTGATTTTCATTTGAAACCTTTGTTGCTTCTTTTTTGTTAAGAGTTACAGAAAATATTGTGGGAAAATGACATTTTGCTCAGTTCTGGGAAATATTTATAACTTTTATGTAATAAAATGAATGAGAGTTTTTTTTTTCAAAAGGAAAATCTACCAAAAATTGTCTGCATGAAACTATTTTGCTCTCAAAGAAATTTGATGTAAAATCAACTCTTTGTCTACTTTACACTAGTACTTCCTACCTATGTATAACACGGAACTCATTAATTTTACAAAAAGCATTGTATTTTAGTAGAATAGTATACAATGTTTTCTTCGGTATTTCATAATATACACATATGAACTCTCCTATGACACTTAGAAAAGTGTGCATCTAGTTCTAAGATATATGCTTCTTCCACTTTCACTTACATGACACGTACCCAAAACACACTATACATATTTTACAACTAACTTGGAATTGAATTTAAAAACTATAATCAGAATATAATGTATGAAAAAAACTTTTCAATAAAAAAAGTGCATGAATCTAACCTAATTTGCTTGCATGTATAATATATCAATTTGGAGTGTCTCTGTATTAGGCATTTTCAACAAATTTTACTTTTAATGTTATTCCATTTATAAGATTCAAATTAGATTTTTCTGCATAATTATATTTAATGAATATTTTCTTGCCAATTTTCAAGAAAGCATGATCCACAGTTGTTTCTTTTGACATTTGGATCCTGAATTATCAATATAGTGTAGTACATTCACATTTGCTACAAGTATAAATTAATAATCAAGTAACCAAAGTTATTTTTCTACTAGTTGGAAGATACAAATTAGTCTCTTGGGAAATTTTTCTTGACTAAATGATATTAAACTTAACTTCTTGCTCTAAAATCCTACACCACCTGGATAAAGTTTGTTGCATGTATCAGATAATACTGTATGAACTGTTTTCCTATCTTTTAGTAAAAGTTTTTAAAGTAATAACTCAGTAAAAACAATCCAGCCAGACAGTAGTGGGAGAAGACACAACTGCGTGTGGGTCAAAGGGGTTATTGAAATTTGTGATCAGAATTCTGAAGAGTGAAGATAGAAGCTCATGTTTAGTCACAGGCTATTTTTTAAAAAAATACATTGTTATTGGTTATTTTATTTATTTACATTTCAAATGTTATCCCTGTTCCCATATTCCCCGCCACAAGTCCCCTATCTCCTCCTCACTCCCAGATGCCTCTATGAAGGTACTGTACCACCCTCCCACCCACTCCTGCCTCAATGGCCTAGCACTCCCCTATCCTGAGTCATCAAGCCTCCACAGGACCCAGGGGCTTCCCTCCCAGTGATGCCAGATAAGGCAATCCTCTTTTACATATCCAGCTGGAGCCATGGGTACCCCCTTTATAGTCAGTGGTTGCGGGGTTAGTCCCTGGGATCTCTGGGTGTTCTGGTTGGCTGATACTATTGTTATTCCTATGAGGGTACAAACCCCTTCTACTCCTAGAGTCCTTACCCTAACTTCGCCATTGGGGTCCCTGTACTCAGTTCAATGTTTGGCTGCGTACATCTGTATCTGTATTGGTCAGGCTCTAGCAGAGCCTCTCAGGGGATAGCTATACCAGGCTCCTGTCAGTAAGCACTTCTTGGCATCAGCAATAGTGTCTTGGTTTGGTGTCAACAGATGGGATGGATTCCTAGGTGGGGTAGTCTCTAGATGGCCTTTCCTTCAGTTTCTGCCTCACTCTTTGTCCCTGCATTTCCTTTGACAGGAGGAGTTTTGGAAATATTTTTGAGGTGGCTGGTGACTTTATCCCTCAACTGTGGGCCATGTCTATCCACTGGATATGGTCTATCCAGTTTCTCTCTTCTCTTAGTTGAGTACTTCGGCTAATGTCCTCTCTGTTAGATCCTGCGAACCTCTTGGGTACCTGACATTTGGACATTTCTAGTGGCTACCCCTAGATTCCCCTCCCATCAGTGCTGCACACCTACCTTCAAATTCCTGACATGCTGTAGTTCTTCCCCAACTCATCCCATATCTGAACTGGCCTCGCCCTTTCTCTCCCTTTTCTCTCTCCCTCCCAGATCCCTCTCTTTCTCTACGTCCCAGAGATTATTCTCTTGCTCCATTGAGTAGGACTGTAGCATCCACAGTTTGGTGTGATCTTCTTCCTTCTTGGGTTTCACATGGTCTGTGAGTTGTATCGTGGGTATTCCAAGCTTCTTTTTGGCTAATATTCACTTATTAATGAGTACATACCATGTGTGTTCTTTTGTGACTGAGTTACTGCCATCAGGATGATGTTTTCAAGTTCCATCTATGTGCCTGTGAATTTCTTGAAATCGTTGTTTTTAATAGCTGAGTAGTTCTCCATAGTGTAAATGTACCTCATTTTCTGTATTCATTCCTCTGTTGAAGGACATCTGGGTTCTTTCCAGCTTCTAGCTATTATAAATAAGGCTGCTATGAACATAGTGGAGCAGGTGTCCTTGTTATATCTTGGAGCATCTTTTGAGTATATGCCCAGGAGTCGTATAGCTGGACCTCAAAACTATTTTCAGTTTTCTAAGGAACTGCCAGACTGATTTCCAAAGTGGTTGTACCAGCTTACAATCCCACCAGCAGTATAAGAGTGTTACTCTTTCTCTACATCCTCACCAGCATCTGCTGTCACCTGAGTTTTTGATCTTATACATTCTGACTGATGTGAGGTGGAATCACATCATTGTTTTGATTTCCACTTAGCTGATGACTAAGTATATTGAACATTTAAGTGCTTCTCGGCTATTTGAGATTCCTCAGTTGAGAATTCTCTGTTTAGCTCTGTACCCTATTTTTATTAGATATTTTCTTTATTTACATGTCATACAATATATCTCCTTTCTAAGTTTCACCTCTGAAAAAAAAACAAAAACAACAACAAAAAACCAAAACAAAACAAAAACATATCCCTGTTCCCTCCCCCTTCCCTCTGCTCGCCACCCAACCCTCTCCTGATTATTGGCCCTGGCATTCCACTACACTGGGGCAGAGAACCTTCACAAGGACAAGGGCCTCTCCTCCCATTGATGACTGACTTGGCCATCCTCTACTATACACATGATGCTGGAGCCATTAGTCCCACCATGTGTATTCTTTGGTCAGTGGTTTAGTCCCTGGAGCTCTGAAGGTACTAGTTAGTTCATATTGTTGTTTGTCCTAAGGGGCTGCAAACCCTTCAGCTCCTTGGGTCCTTTCTCTAACTCCTTTATTGGGGACCCTGTACTCAGTCCAATGGATGCCTGTGAGCTGCTACTTCTGTATTAGTATGGTTATTTGGTTTTCTGTAGTCTATCCTCTTGAGTTCTTTGTATATTTTGGATATTAGCCTTCTATCAGATGTAGGGTTGGTAAAGATTTTTTCCCAGTCTGTGGATTGTGTTTTTGTCTTACAGGCAGCATCCTTCACCTTACAGTGGCTTTTCAATTTTATGAAGTCCTATTTGTGATTTCTTGATCTTAGAGCATAAGCCATTTGTGTTCTGTTTAGGAAATTTTCCCCTGTTCCAATGTGTTTGAGGTTCTTCTCTTAGTTTCAGTGTGTCTGGTTTTAGTGGAGGTTCTTGATCCACTTTTACTTGAGCTTTGTACAAGGAGATAAGAATGGATCGATTTGCATTCTTCTGTATTCTGACTGCCAGTTGAACCAGCACCATTTGTTGAAAATGCTGTCTTTTTTCCCACTGGATAGTTTTGGCTCCTTTGTCAAAGATTAAGTGACCATAGGTGTTCATTTCTGGGTCTTCAATTTGAGTCCATTGATCTACCTATCTGTCTCTGTACCAATACCATGTGGTTTTTATCATTATTGCTCTGTAGGACAGCTTGAGGTCAGGGATGGTGATTTCCCCCAGAAGTTCTTTTATTTCTGAGAATGTTTTTGATATCCTGGGGTTTTGTTTGTTTGTTTGTTTTGTTTTTTGTTTTTGTTATGACAGATAAATTTGAGACTTTATCTTTTTATCTCTGTGAAGAATTGAGTTAGAATTTTGATGAAGATTGCATTGAATCTGTAAATTGTTTTTGGTAAGATGGCCATCTTTACTATGTTAATCCTGCCGATCCATGAGCATGGGAGATCTTTTTATCTTCCTAGGTCTTCTTCAATTTCTTTCTTCAGAGACTTGAACTTCTTGCCATATAGATCTTTCACTTCCTTGGTTAGTGTCACACCAAGATCTTTAATATTATTTGAGACTAGTGTAAAGAGTGTCTTTTCCCTAATTTCTTTTTCAGCCCATTTATTATCCTTTGAGTAGAGAAAAGCTACTGATTTGTTTGAGTTAATTTTATATCTAGCCGCTTTGCTGAAGTTGGCTATCAGCTGTATGAGTTTAGTTAGAGATTTTTTTCACATCATTTATGTATGCTATCATATCTGCAAATAGTGATATCTTCACATCTTCCTTTCCAATTTGTATTATTTTGATCTCTTTTTGTTGCCTAATTGCTCCTGCTAGAACTTCAAGTACTATATTGAATAGATAGGGGGTGAGTAATTGTCACTGATTTTAGTGGGATTCAAATTTCTCTCTACTTAGTTTGATGTTGGCTATTGGATTGCTGTATATTATATTTAGGTATGTACCTTGAATTCCTATTCTCTCCAATACTTTTAGCATAAAGGGGTATTGTATTTTGTCGAAGGCATTTCAGCATATAATGAAATGATCATTTTTTTAATTTGTTTATATAGTGTATTACATTGTTATAGTTCTGTATCTAGAGCCATCCCTGAATCCTTGGGATGAAGTCTACTTGATCATGGTGAATGATCATTTATGATATGTTCTTGGATTTGGTTTGCAAGAATTTTATTTTTTTGCATCAATATTCATGAGGGAAATTGGTCTGAAGTTCTCTTTCTTTGTTGGGTCATTTTGTGGTTTAGGTCTGATAGAATTCTGTCCTAAAACCATCTGGTCCTAGGAAATTTTTCTTGGGAGACTTTTAATGACTGCTTCTATTTCCTTGGAGGTTATGGGACTGATCCTTAGGGGTTAGATGGTTTACCTGATCCTGATTTAACTTTGGTATTTGGTATCTGTCTAGAAGATTATCCATTTCATCTAGATTTTCCACTTTTGAGTATAGGCTTTTGGAGTAGGATCTGATAATTTTTTTTAATTGCTTCAGTTTCTGTTGATATGTCTCCCTTCTTATTTCTGATTTTGTTAATTAGGATACTGTCTCTGTACCCTCTGGTTAGTCCGGCTATTTTTATCTATCTTGTTGGTTTTCTTAAAGAACCAGCTCCAGATTTTGTTGATTCTTTGTATAGTTCTCTTTGTTTCTATTTGGTTGATTTCAGGCCTGAGTTTGATTATTTTCTGCTGTCTACTCCTTTTGGGTATATTTGCTTCTTTTTGTTCTAGAGCTTTCAGGTATGCTGTTAAGCTGCTAGTGCATGCTCTCTCCAATTTCTTTATGTAAGCACTCAGAGCTATGAGTTTTCTTCTTAGCCCTGATTTCATTTTTTTCCCATAAGTTTGGGTATGTGTGCCTTCATTTTTGTTAAATTTTAAAAAAGTCTTTTATTTCTTTCTTTGTTCCTTGCCCAAGTTATCATTGAGCAGGTAGTTGTTCAGTTTCCATGTGTATGTGGGCTTTCTGTTGTTTTTGTTCCTAATGAAGACCAGCCTCAGTCCTTGTTGATCTGATAAGATGCATGGGATCATTTCAATCTTCTTGTATTGGTAGAGGCTTGTTTTTTGTCTGGTTAATTTTGGAGAAGATACTGTGAGGTGCTGAGAAGAAGATGTATTCTTTTGTTTTAGGGTGAAAAGTTGTGTAGATATCTGTTAAGTCCATTTGGTTCATAAATTCTGTTAGTTTCACGGTATCCCTGTTTAGTTTCTGTTTCCATGATCTGTCCATTGGTGAGTATGGGGTGTTGAAGTCTCCTACTATTATTGTGTGAGGTTCAATGTATGCTTTGAGTTTCAGTAGTGTTTCTTTTACACACACTGGTGCCCTTGCATTTGGGGGCATAGATGTTCAGAATTGAGATTTCATCTTTGTGGATTTTTCCTTTGATGAGTATGTAATATCCTTCTCTATCTTTTTTTTTTTTTTGATAACTTTTGGTTGATAGTCTATTTTAATGAATACTAAAATTGCTACTCCAGCTTGTTTCTTGGGACCGTTGCCCTGGAAAATTTTTTTTCTAGCCTTTTAATTTGAGGTAGTGTCTGTCTTTATCACTAAAATGTGTTTCCACTATGTAACAAAATGCTGGGTACTGTTTACATATCCAGCCTGCCAGTCTATGTTGTTTCATTGGAGAACAGAGTCCATAGATGTTGAGAGATATTAAGGATCGAAGATTGTTCCTTCCTGTCGTTTTTGTTGTCAGAGGTGGAATTATGCTTGTGTGGTTCTCTTCCCTTTTTTGTGAGAAGCTTCACTTCTTGCTTTTTCTTGGGTGTAGTTTCTCCCCTTGTGTTGGAGTTTTCTTTTTGAGAGAAAAAATGCAGAACAAATTTTATCAAAGAACAAAAGAGACTAACTCAAAGAAATTTCTCAAGCATTCTAGAATTTTTTATTCCAAACTAAGCCATGTGGACTCTTAATTGAAATTCTAGAAAGTCCATACCTGAAGACTGAGAATTGCCTTATTGAAAGGACAGCATCTTTGAGGTAAATGAAAAGCTTATATAGAATCACTCTAAGATATCCAAACACCAAACAATGCCCTAGTATGTGTATTGTAGGAAATAACAAACATTAACATTCTTAAGGAATTATATGCATAGCCAAGACTTCAGTATATGGCTATTCATAATGGGGAAAATGTTATAAAATTAATAGATAGAAGAAACAGCAGTAAAACAATTCATAAGAAATAAAACACCAAAAATAATGGAAGGATGATCCCAACTTGGATACCACAGTAAAGCTGCACACTTTGCAGGATTGGTTCCCAGTTGCAGTGGGTTCAGGCTTTGTTCATCTGTCTGAGAGGAAGAACACTGTTATAAGGAAAGATGGACAAGGAACTACTCATATCCAGGCAGAAAAATAAGAGAGAATACAGTAAGGAATTTTATTCCCAATATTTTCTTCAAGATTATTTCTCCACTTAATTTGCATGAACCCCATCTATTGAAATTTTCACTGTCTCCTAATAGAACCATTGACTGAGTGTCAGCCCTAGCTCATTGGTTTCAAAATCCAAACTCCAGCAGAGAAAGGTCTCAATATATTCATGTATGACACCTTGATCCTGGGGGTATACAGAAAACATAAATCATTCATGAGTAAAAATAAAGTGAATATTTCAGAAATGTCAATTAAGTAAGAAAATATCAATATATAGATGCAACGACAGAATAGGAAAGGAAGAAGGATATGATTAATGGTTTTTCAATATGATCAATGGAAAATACCCAAGCTAATCAACAGAACAGGAATAAAACAAAGGAGAAATGTGTACTAATTAGTTCATATTGTTGTTGCTCCTATGGGACTGCAAAACCCCTCAGCATCTTGGTTTCTTTCTGACACTTTCAGTGTTTTGGTTTGCAAATCAAGGTCTTTGATGCATTTTAATAGATGAAAATATATAAATCTGATTTCATTCTTCTGAAGATAGAAGTCCAGTTTTGAGAGCATTGTTTATTTAATGCTCTTCCTTTATCTTTTTTTCCAGAGTAGGTTTTGTATCCTTCGTTAATAGTTGAGTAGACATAGGTATGCTGTTTTGTTTCCAAGTCTTCTATTCCAGTTGATCTGTCTACTTTTCTGCCAATGAGACTCTGCGTTTGTAACTAATACTCTCTAGTATAATCACATTAATGTTATTTTTAGTTAAGCATTGCACCTTTCAGGCTTATAACTTATTTACAAATATACAATACATTTCACACCTAATATGACCTTTCCCACCAATACCCTTCCTTATTGGTCCCCCTCCTACTTTCAAGATATATTAAACAGCAAAGAAAATTAAAAACATAGAATACATATAATTGTTCCAGTGTATATTCCCTTTAAGTAGTTAAAACATTTTAATTGAAGACAGCATTCCACACTGAAATCTGCAAATGGCCAAAGCCAATGTAAATGTTTGACATATATTATTTTTATTTTCCTCTGTAGAAGTATTTACTTTTTAAAAAGATTTTTATATTTTCAAATATGAAAATTGTCTGAAACATTAATAAATATTTTCTGGCCAGAAATATTAAATGTGCATTTTAATATTATCAAATCAATAATCAGTATATAAAAGTCCTGAATCCTTTCATTTGTGGCATAGAGCCATGTAAATTCAAACACATATACCAAGGAAGACTACTGTTTAACACACAATCAAAAATATTGCCAAGAATTGCTTGTTTTAAAAATCATCGCCCACCCCTTGCATTTTAATGTAGACTTTTAATTCTGTCATGATAAATACAATAGATCAAAAGTCTCTCTGTTAGATGGTAAAAGTCCAGGGCATCATTCTCTGCAGCAGAGATTCTGAATGCAGCCAGTTTCTGTAGGTTTATTGTTGTTGCTTTTATTGTTGTGTTGTGTTGCCCTGTGTTTTTTATACTGACAGTGTCTACACACACACAAATGTAAATTCACAGGCTTAAAACGAACAGCAAGGGGGAAAGTAGCTGAGGAAAAAGAAGTACTGCAAATCAAGCAGATCACCATGGAAACCCTGGACCAGCTTGTCATTCTTCTTTTCTGACATTCTTCCTACCTTCAGGAGTTGGGCAGTGGTTTCCATGCCCTGGACTCACACCTCTAACATTTAGACCTTTTCCATGCTCAAGTTTTAAACAAAACACAACTAAAGAAAAGATGCTAGTATTTTAATGTGCTACCCTTAGTTTACTTAAAAGAACCAGATTATTTTTAGAATATAACATTTGAAAATATTTCATTTAGGCAATCATTGTACCACACAGGAGGAGGGGATATGCAATTTTAATCCTTTTAATAATCTTTAAAATATATAAAATTTTATATTCATGAAACATATCTCCTTATTTTCTTATGAAAAGATGTATTGTGGTGGAATGACTGGTATTTAGCAATCACTCACTCTGACAGATTTTTTTTTTTTTTAGCTTCAAAAGAATAACTTTTTCTTTTTTTTAAATTATTTATTCTTTTCTCATATATTACATTCCAATAGCAGTTTCCCTCCCTCTGCTCCTTCCAATTCCTCCCCCTCCTCTCCCTTCCCCATTTCTCAGGTCCTCTCCTTTTTCCCTGGAATATCAACAGAGTGTAGCCTAACAAGCTGCAATAAGACTAGGCACATATCCTCTTATTAAGGCTGGAGGAGCAATCTCATTAGAAGGAAAAGGATACCAAGAGCAGGCAAAAGAGGCACAGACAGCCCCACTCACACTGTTAGGCGCTCCACAGAAGCACCCCGCTACACAACCATAACATACGTGAAGAGTTCCTACGTGAAAGCTTCAGGTAGGAAAAAATCTTTTCTCCCTCTCTTCGGTCCCATGTCTCTCTGTCCCTGCAACTCTTAGCTCTGCCTCCTTTTTCTGCCCCGGATGGGACTGGATTCATTTTGCCGAGAGGCTTAATTCACCTTGAGCAGGAAGTATCTATGTGGTTTATTGCCGTTTTGGCTGGGAGACTTCATCAAATGAAAACAACTACCTGAAGTTTCCACCATCTTTGCTAATGACATCAACAGGCAAATGCCATGTGACTTCATCACCATTTTTATTACTATCACCATAAAGCACAAGCCAAAAACATCATCCATAAAACGACATAGTCTCACTGAGTCACTTGGGGATCTCTTTTATTTTAGACTACATTGTCCTCACTTTAGATAAAAATGATAGGTCTATTCTTTTAAATGTGTTTTATATTGAAATTAATGTGTATATAAATACATATATTTTGAAGATTTAAAGGGCATTTTGACAACAATGGCCTCTTTAAAAACAGGCAAATGAACAAATAGGCTTTTCAAGATGCAATACAGGGCTTCAGTCTTATTTTCTAAGTTAAACAGTTTCCATATTTACACTTTTATCTCCTCTCTCTAAGATGGTCACAGTAGGACTTGTTTTCCTTCACAAAATGAGGGAATGAACAGACAATCCCAGCTGTTTTTATATAGACAAAATGCTAAAACAAGGAAGAGCTATCTATGTAAACATAAAATGTTCTCATACACACCAAGTAAAGACATTTTAGGGTGACTGCTTCTAGATACACACACTGCTATCAGAATTTCCTTACCAATCAGTTATATGTAAGCCAAATAAATTCATTAGTTCAATAGGGTGATCTTTGATTGAACTCGGGTTTATGTTCTGCCCCTTATAAAGTGGAATAGTCCTTGTTTATCCTCATGTTCACATTGCCCTGGAGAAAAAAAATCTCACAGCTCTCTAGTATATTTATTTGTTAATGCTAGTTTGTCTCACAGTATTAAGAAAATTATTTTACTAAAGAGAGTTTATGTATGAAGATTAAAATGAATGAATATTTACAGGAGAAAAAAATAAAGTGCCCCCTTGGGCTCTTCACTTCCCCTTTCCCATCGCGCTTCTCTCCAAGTGGTCATGGCCGGCCTCTACTCTCTACTCTCTCCTTTTTGTCTTATCTGCCTCTAATACCCTCTTAACTCCCCTCCAGATGCCTAAACAAACTCTGTTCTGTACTGTTAAAAAAAAACAGAAAGTATTTACAAGTATGAAGGTCAAAATCAGTTTGTTATGGTACTAGAAGATGAGTTTTAGATATAATACATATGGTATTAAACTTTCTGACATCAAAGATCAACAATTACAAAAGCTGATTAAAATGTTCATTGAGTCATTGTTCATTGAGTAAGTACCAGACAGGTGGAACTGGTCCCCTTGGTGTTTAATCATCATACCAACAACTCTTCTAATATTGTCAGAGGAAATAAAAGGGAGGCTATTTTTCATTTTGTTCTCCAAGGTCAATATAGCCCCAGGCAGCTGTGGGTTATCTCTCAAAATGTTCTTAAACTATGGAAAGTTACACATTCTCTTATTCAGTGAAGTCATGGGGAGCCCACTTACTGAATTTTTACCAGCATCCAGTCTACACAGAGAGCATCATCACACAGTTATTATTTCCTCAGTGCTTTTGAGGAAAGCCACAATCAAACTAGGAAAGGCCTCTGACTATCCTAACATAGATAAAAAAATATAAAAGTAGGTTTGAGCAGTTCAGAGACTCCCTCTCATCCAATCTGATCCCTGAGTACTACTACATCTTCTTTTGGCAGTATAAAAATTAAATAATTTTTGTATACTCAGATGGGATGCAAGGTATTCCAGGTCATTCACGGGAATTATAAGCCATGTTTTCTATCACAGAAGTTTTCACCATGTCATGTAGCCAGGATCACTCTCATCCATCTCTCATAACTCAATTCTAACATCTCTCTGTATATACACTTCCTTAAATATTAGAATGTTTAACATATATATTAATTGGTTCTAAATTGCACATTTGAATCTGCTGGGGACAGGAGTTAAAAATCTTCCACCTCTGTGTGTTCTAGAAATTTTCATCAAAATTATTTAGGAATGTAGGTTCAGATTTAGGAATTGAAGGCATTTAGGGGTTAAAGCTAATGTGAATTCCTATACTAAGTCATCTAGTTTACATCCATCCTATTTAT
>NW_022196896.1:121436568-121438022 GCF_008632895.1 Mastomys coucha
AAAAAAAAAAAACAGGAAACAAACCTTGCCATCTTAGCTAGGCCGTTTTTTCCCCTACTGTAACTTATCATAGAGATGGTACAACATTTGGCATTGAATACAGTTATAAGACTCTAAAGCCTAACAATGAAGACAAGAGCTAGGGAATAGTAATAGATTGCTGTCCAGAATGCAGTGTTATTAGACAAACCTGATGGGAATACATAATGCATGTTTCCTCTAAAGATGAGAAGATGGACCTGAACTGTTATATATTGTATAGATCAATGATGAGGAAGAGACTCTAGTATTAGGATACTTACAAAAGTAAAGCATCAATGATAAAATGGCAAAAGAGGACATCCTATGGTTAACCTTCCCTACCAAGCTCAGGTTTGATGTTAGTTGTACAGCAAACATACCTAGCTTTGTAACCTTTTTTCTTGGCTGTCTTTCTTAGGTGTGGCAGTTTGAATAATAATGTCCCTCATAGGCTCACACATTTGAACATTTAGTTCCCAGTTTGTGATACTGGAGAGGTTTATGTGGTGTGCATGGTCTTGCTGAAGGAGGTATGTAGCTTTGGGTGTGCTTTCAGATTTGAAAGTATTTCCCCACTTCATTTTACTCTCTGCTTCATAGGATATATCTCAGCTTCCTACATTTGCCTCCATGTATATCTGCTGCCATGCTTCCCCTCCATGATAAAATCTCACCTGTTCTTTGGAAATATTACACCCTCCCAAATACATCTTCCATGTGCTGCTTTGGAGCCTGGTGTTTAATCAGAGAAAAGTAACTAAAACAGTAGAAAACCAAAATCATGACAAAAATGAAATGGTCCAGGAGCATGAGCCTAAGAGATGACAGCTATTTCTATAGAGAAATATTCTGAACACAAAATATTAAAAATATATAAGCTTGGAATGCTGATCATACTTTATTAACTGTATCACAGAGATCATGGAAAGGGAATGTGAAACCATTGCATGGGTAGACGTGTCTCCCTGTTAGTGGAAAGGGAATGTGAAACTGTTGTATGGGCAAACATGTCTCCCTGTTAGTGGAAAGGGAATGTGAAACTGTTGCATGGGTAGACGTGTCTCCCTGTTAGTGGAAAGGGAATGTGAAACCATTGCATGGGTAGACGTGTCTCCCTGTTAGTGGAAAGGGAATTTGAAACCGTTGCATGGGTAGACGTGTCTCCCTGTTAGTGAAAAGGGAATGTGAAACCATTGTATGGGTAGACGTGTCTCCCTGTTAGACTCCCACACAGACCTGTTGTGAAGATGCTGCAGTTCTTGCCGTTCCTGGAAAGGAAGAGACCTTATATTTTTCTTTGAGCATTTTAGAAATAAATCCAACAGTCTCTCAATAATTTATAAAGTAACAATATTATGTTCATGGTTGCTCAATTACTAAGTAAATAAAGAGAAGTATTTTCCTTTTTTTTTTTTTATGGTGGCATGTGTTTT